>NC_045551.1:41741792-41921792 GCF_009769535.1 Thamnophis elegans
CTGAAAAGATGGAGTTTCAGTGGGAAGATGAAATATAGGAAGAATGAACACCGGAAACTCAAAACAGTGAATGATGAAATGAAACCACTATCTATTGACATTTTAGGCATTGGAAAAATGAGATGGACTGAGATTGGACACGTTCCAAGGAAAGAAGATCACACTATTTATTACTTAAGACATGAAAGGCAAAAAAAGGGTATAGTAATATCTTTCCCCCCAAAAAATATATATATATTTCAAATTACAGTTTAAGGCATTGTGTACCTGAAATAAGAGTTATTTCTTTATATAATTTATGTAGCTGAGATTATCTGGGTCCAGAATAATACATGAGTTGGTGAAACACAAATATTATTTTATGTTAACTTACTCCAAAATTTTGATATCAGTGACTCAAAAATGCTCAATTAAATCATGGCTTAAGAACTTACGTATAGTGTGAACTCTCATACCAGTAATATGCATGAGGCTGTTTTTGGAGAATATCTGGAAGGGTCAGCTGATGTAGAATGCAGTTGGGCAGACATGCCCTTTATGTTGTTTTCCAGTTTGGTTGGTTTCCAGATTGCTTCAGGGTACAATTCATATTGACCTTTAAAGCCCTACATGGCATGGAACTAAATATTCGCTCTTCCCAATGACATCTAGGTAAATGCTGAAGGTCCTGCTCCAAAGCAGCTCCATCTATTTAGCATCTCCATATGCTAAATAAAATAAGTTAGTTATGATGCAGAATGTAGCATTTTTGTTTATTCTGATCAAGAATAAAATAAAAACAATAGCAAATTCTCTATCCCATACATTTGAGCTTAACCCCTCCCCCTTTCCTTTGAGTTATAAAATTTGGTGCAATGGTAAATTACTACCAAAATACATGCAGAATTACTTTTCAGTATTTTACTTGCTGATGTTTTGTATTGTTACCTTGTTACTGCCTTTTGATGTTTGGTTTTTACTGCTTTCTGATTTTGTTTTTAAATTCTCTGATTTGCTTTTAAATGTTCATTGATATAAATTATGGAAAATTGCAAAAGCAGGCAAAATATTGAAATATATATATATATATATATATATATATATATATATATATATATATATATATGTTGTTTTTTATTTGTGCTGATAAATAAATAAATATACACACACACACACACACACACACACACACACACATACATATACTATACATTTATAAGCTGAATCTTGCCTTATTTTACTTATTTCTACTTCTTGAATATATTGCCAAACATATATGCACCTAAGCAAAACCTCTTGAGACTTTGAGTATGTTTTATTAAAGCATTAATTGCAAATACAGTACATGCCTTGAAAATACTTAATAGGTCATCAGATTAACAGAACTATCTCTTTTGATGTTTCTTTGAAAACATTTTAATAAGTGAATTGAAGACAAGTGGAAATCTACTTTATATTACCCTTTTCACTGCATATTTTAGTCACTAGTTGGTTGGTTGTATGCATACACATTCATTTATTTGTACTCATTTCCTTTGTTCCTGTCCATGTTTATACTTGTTACCTTGTACAGGTTTGACAAACTAAATAAATAAATAATAAACATACACATATGTATATACACATATACATGTACCGTCCAACACACATCCTTTGGAAGTGAAGATTATAGTATGCTCCAGTTTCTTCCCTTTCCTCTCCTTCATCATGAATTTTATCCTCGGAATAATACAAACAATACAAAAAAGGTGCTGTCTCTGTATATATGTCTATGCATATGTGTATACATTATGTGTATATATTAAAAAGAAATCTTATTCATTCAAGATGAAAAATAATAATCATTATTGTTTATGCTATTCTTGACATTTTGAAATATGCCCTTTGCTTGATTGCAAGGAGGAAGATACAGCATCATGAGTTTTATTTAACCAATAATGCATGCCTATGAAGAGATCACTGTTTATTTTGATTATCTCTGGGTGATTATTAAATTCCCATTGTGCCAAAAGGTCGACTCTGAAATCTGTTTGAAAAGAGAGCATCCTATATCTGTTTGAAAGTCACTTGATGCATATATTGTACTTAACCTTCATTAGCATGTACTGGATACTCTGTCATCATTCTACCCGAAGGTTGGTGGGCAGGTTGAAAGTTTGGTACATATATTTATATCCGGCACTTTCAGAGAGCATAAGATCAATTATTTTTTTTAAATCAACTTTTAAGGACAGGTTTGTCAATGTTTCAACTGTTCTCATCTCATTTTATATCCATTGTTCACCTGATGAACTCCTAGCTCCTCACTTTTAACTTGAACAAATGTTTATGGAAGTTCTATGTTAGGCCTATTAACTTCCCTTAGGGTTTTCCCATATTAGTTTAACCAAATAATGTCAGGAAACAGATGTAGTATTTTCCAAATTAAGAGTGATGGAGAAGGTTGAGATGGACATGCTGGCTATCTTTAAATATCTGAAGGGCTGTCATATTAGAGACGATTTAGGCTTATTCTCAGTGGGTTTCAAAGGGTAAGATTAGAACTAATGATATGAAACATCAAGGATATAGATATAAATTAGACATCAGAAAGAATTCTTTTGAGGGTAAGATCTATCCATCAATAGAAAAAGTTTCTTTCCTTTCACTGGAAGTTATCAAACCAAAGCTGGATCATCATCCATTAAGGATGATATAGTGAATTGTCCAATGTACAGGTGATTTAATTTTCTCTTTGGTTCTTTCCAGCTCTATGATTCTGTGATTATTTACAAAATAATTACCGAATATATCGAAAATATACTGCAAACCCATTAAGACAAATAATTGCCTTTTTTTTTTTTTTGCTTTGTCTCTCTTTAAATAAAAGAACCCAAGCAATTGATGAATTCTAGTTAAATTATTTTTAAAATGCTTTTGTAATTTCTTTGCTCACATTTCCTAACTTAGTTGGATATAATTTTTTATATTATTGTGCGTACATTATTGTTTTATTTTTCGGGTGTATACTGTCCAGATTTCCATAAGAAGACGCAAGAGGGTAGATTGTATAATATTCAAAGAATTTAAATTGTAAGTAATTTTCTGGAAGAGACATGAAAGTAAAATTTATTTTAATTTACTTACAAATATATTCAAATTTCTCTACAAATGTGTTAGAATGATTCAAACAGTCTTTACACTAGATTCAGTGAAATCCGTGGAATTTTAGTCACAGCAAGCTTGCTGCATTATTTTCAAGTTGGCTAGTCTAAGCAAAACCAAGTTTGCAACCATTATGTTTATCAACAGGGTGGCCTGCTGGGGGTTCGCAGGGTTCAGGAGAACTTCTAGCTAAGATCCTGTGCAGTTTGAGGAACCCACAAATCCCACTCCTGGGTGGCCCTGCCTACATCACCCCTCCCAGGGGTCCTCATGCAGCTTGTTTTGGATGCAGGTAAGTGCAGGGCACACATAGATGCTTAGGGAGGGCGAAAAACAGGCCTACTGAAAGTTTGGGAAGGCCAAAAACGGGCCCTCTAGAGCCCATTTCCCTCCTCCAAAGGGCCTCTGGAACCTGGGGAGGCCGTTTTTGCCCTCCCAGAGGCTCAAGGAAAGCCTCCGGAGCCAGAGGAGGGCAAAAACACACACACACACACACCACCGTGGTGCAGGAAGCTGACTAGGTCATGCCCACCATGGCCATGCCAGCTACAAGCAGAGAACCTCTTGTTAAAATTTTTGAAGACCACCCCTGTTTATGAGAGTGAATTCCCAGGATTAGAATGATAGAAGATATCCAGGAACACCACAATCATGCCTCCCTCCTATTCTGAAAAGTTTTCAATTTCAGAAGAAGTTCCATTATTCTGGCCTTGTTTTTATTCAGCAGTGAGGTTTATATTTTAAGCTTGATGATTTTTATGAATTAAATGCAGGAGGGAGGGTCATTTATGCCAACCAATGCATTGTATATCCTTGGTTTTAATTAAAGGATAATGTTCCTGGCAGAAATTTATGAATGTGGCAATAAATAGCTTTTGCAGGTAATTAAATGCCACACTGAAACCGGGCATTTGATAACCTTAGAAATAATTTTGAGCCAAGTAATTAGACTTTTTTTGGGCTTCTTTTATTTAAAATTCATGTTTACCAGCAATATGTGTTTATCTGCTCAGTTCTCAGAGAATATCAAAATGAATAGGTTTACAAAAGCTCATTTTTAATATTTTATTCACTATTTTAATTCACTATTTTATATTGTATTTACTGTTACTTCAATGAATGAAAAATGTTAGAGACTTTACACTTTATATCCACAATACAGTAACCCTGTGTGGCAATCTGGCAATTCATTAAGACCATTTCAAAGCTGTGTAATAACTGAATCCAAGCTTGATCTAACTGATATGAATTGCAAAAATCTGGATCACATTAAGGGACAGGAAAATTGTTCTTTTATTTTTTTTATTTTCCTTTTCTTTCCTTTCCTTCCCCTTTCTCTTCCCTTTCCCTCCCCCTTCTGCTCCTTCCTTCCTTCCTTCCTTCCTTCCTTTCCTTCTTTCTTTCCTACCAATCAATGTCTGCCTAGATTTTTGCTGAATAAATAAAATAAGTAGTATTATTTTAACAGATTAGAAATTCCCCCCAAAAGACAGGTCCTCTTATCCCATAACTAGTAAGAATCTATTAAGAATCTTTGATAAGGAATCTTTCTGAGAACTGAATATGCACTGTTGATAGGATCACTCTATCCCATGGTTCCTCAAATTCAGCCCGTGGTTCGCATGCAGTCCACCAAAGCCATTAATCCGGCCCACACAGAACCATGAGGCTGCCCCGCCCACATCACCCCACCCACCCTTTGGCCGAGCACTGGACTTATCCGTGGGAATCCCATTGGTGGAACTGAAAGGTAAGGCCAACAATTTTGGCCTGCAGAGATTTTCTGCAGGTGGGGAGGGGAATAACATCCCAGGAGGCCAAGAAACGGGAAAAAATGGCCTGTCTTTGGCTAAAAAACATGAGCCATTTTTGCCTGTTTTGGCCTGCAGAATGCTTCTGGAGGTATGTGGGGTGAAAAACAGGGCACACAGAGATCCCAGAAGGCCAAAAAATGGGCAAAAATAGCCCATTTGTGGCCAAAAATGAGCCATTTTTGTCTGTTTTCAGCTCCTGGAGGTGGGTTGTGAAAAACTGGGTTCACAGACACCCCAGGAGACCAAAAATCTGGTTAAAATGGCCCATTTTTCACTTCCCCCACCTCCAGAAGATAAAGAGAGAGAGAAATAGGCAGAAAGAAAGAGAGAGAGAAACAGAGAAAGATTTATCGAATTCTTTGGGGCTGAGAAGAATTGCTGCAAAACTGAGTTTCCTGAAGTGATCCACTATACTCCTAAACAACTGGGGAAAAAACTAGTGAAAATAAAAATCAACCAAAAGAGCAAAATGCAAACAAAAGCAAATAAAACACTCCCCAGGAGCAAAACAAATTAAAGTTGTGTGAAACAAATTAAAGTTGTGTGCATTGTTCAATGGACTATTACATTGGCCACGCCCACCTAGTCACATGATCTAGCCACACTCACCCAATCACATAACCACCTAGCCATGACCACCCAGCCAATCTGGCTCTCCAACAGTCTGAGAGACTGTGAATTGGCCCCCTGTTTAAAAAGTTTGAGGACCCCTACTCTATTCAATGTCTTTTGAGATTCTCAAATATAGAGTGGTTGAGGAATGAAATCTGTGCTGCGTATCTCTGTGGTCCTAGTTATTTTTTTATTTGATGATCTGATTTGCCAGAAAAAGGCATTCAACTGTTTAGCCTATGATTTACAGGATTTCCCTAGACTGATCTCTTTTTAAAACTGCTGCCAGATTCCTGCTTTACAGTCTTCTACCACTGAACCTGATCTGAGTGACAAATTAGATATTCCTACTAGGACATAAGCCTTTTTCTATTTGACTTCTTTAAAATTTCTTGAGGAGATCCTAGCAGGATGAAGTAATTTTTAGTTTCTTCAGATGTCCTAGCTAGAATATCTTATTTTTCAACTTAGTTTTGTTTATTTGATGCCATCTTTGGGAAAGTTTATGTATATATTCTAGATCCTCTGAGTTAAGACACACAGCGGGGGGTGGGGGGGTGGGGGGGAGAAAAAGATCAGCACAAACTTCTGTATTCTCTTTTAGTATTTCTTTTACTTCTTTGTTGTGTAACATCCAATTGCTTCCCTGGGTGGATTCATATTGCAAATATATATACAATTAAGTTCTTATTGCTTCCCCTTATGTTTTTATTGTTGGTGCTGTGCTAGTCTCACTCCATATATTCATTTTACATTTTTGCTGCCAATGTTTGTGCTCTCCTTTATTTTCCTCATTAGGACAGGTTTTCGTCTTCGGGACTTAACTTTCACAGCTTCCTGGAAACTACTAGAAAGCTAAGGTGGCTTCTTCCTGGATTAGATTGACTTTCTTGCACTCTGAAATATCTCGGATTGTGATTTTGATAGCTTAGACGCACTATGAAAATATTTCATGGCTTTTCCTTTTTTGACTAGTCCCCTAATTTTTGAGCTTCACCTTTTATAATTTAAGGTTACTGAATTGGATCCCCTGGCAGTTTCTCACTAGCATAATGCTCAATGCCTTCTTTTGGTTCCACAATATATATATTTTGTTGTATTTGTGCTGATAAATAAATAAAGGGAGACAGCACAAATACAACAAAATGTAACAAAAAGGCAACAGTAAAAATATTGGGTTTCTGCCTGGATGGTCTCTTGTGACAAGCCGAAGGACAGAGAATGGAAGTAGTAATCTTCCTCCCATATTTGGGCATACCGGGGGTTGTAAAAATCTATATATATATATACACATACATACATACATACATACATACATACATACATACATACATACACACATACGCATACACATACACATACACATACACATACACATACACATACATATACATATACATATACATATACAGTATATATTTTATCACACTAGGCAATTTAAGATTTAGTAATGGATTGCCTCCTTCTGGTTATACCAAAACCTACCGTGTTTTCCCCAAAACAAGACAGGGTCTTATTTTCTTTTGACCCCCAAAATAAGCACTTGGCCTTATCTTTGGGGAGGTCTTATTATTTTTGAGGTGCAGGAGGCAGCGAGCCTGGTCACCTCATAGCTACTGCTGTGTTGCAATATTTTCAGGGAGAGCTTATTTTCAGGGGAGGGCTTATTTTAGTGCATGCACTCAATAGCCCGATTAGGCTTATTAACCAGAGAGGTCTTATTATTTTTGAGGTGCAGGAGGCAGCAAGCATGGTCACCTCATGGCTACTGCTGTGTTGCAATATTTTTGGGGGAGGGCTTATTTTAGCACATGTGCTCAAAAGTCCAATTGGGCTTATTATCTTATTGTCTTATTTTCGGGGAAACAGGGTAGCATTTTACTTAACTTATACAGGTAGTCCTTGACTTACAATAGTTCACTTAGTGACCATTCAAAATTGCAACAGCACTGAAAAAAGTGACTTATGGCCCTTTTTCACCCTTACAACCTTTTCAGCATCCTCATGGTCACATGATCAGATGCTTGGGAATGGGCTCACATTTATGACCATTGTCGTATACCAGGGTCATGTGATTCCCTTTTGTGATCTTCTGACAAGCAAAGCCAATGAGAAAACCAGATTCACTTAACAACTGTGGCAAGAAGGATCATAAAACGGAGCAAAAATCACTTAATAAATATTTCACTTAGCAACAAAATTTTGGGGCTCAATTGTGGTCGTAAGTCGAGGATTACCTGTATGATAAAGGTTTGAAGGTTTTATTCGACTTGTATGCCGCCCTATTCCCGAGGGACTCAGGGCAGATGATGATGATGATGATGATGATGATGATGATGATGATGATGATGATTTGTCATGGCCTGAGCATGAATCTACCTTGTCTATTTGAAGGTATTTGAAGTTTTTCAATATTACAAAAACTGCCTACTTTCCTAATTTCTTTCAACCTTGCCATGAATATTTTGATCCAGGGGGCAATACCATTATTCCTCAATCTAATTTACATTTGCGGCCAAATATTACAACTCCTATTGATTCCATGGAAAAATCTATTTTAACGTTGTTTAGTATGTTGGGGAAATCCTTGTGCTCTCTGTTTGCTTTGTTGTGGATGTTTCAATACCCAAACTAGGTAACATCATCAGTGCTGTGATGAAACATCTGCAAGAAAACAACTAAGTGCAGAACGCACCAAGGACCCTTCATTTCAACCCTGAGTTACAAATATTCTCCTTAAACTTTATACCCTCTTGATATAAAGAACAGTATCTCCTTTTCCTGACCTTTATATAAAGTTTATATTCATGAATGAATGTAGATCACCAGCATTTTTCCATTGAGTTAGGATATATAATACCCATCTCATGTATGTACTTATTCATGTCTCTAATTCTCTCATCTTCACTTAAACCTGTTCAGTATTGGCACAGAAATACCCATATGCCATTTCAAATACTGCTGACATAAGCCTTTCCCCCCCCAGCAGCCTTTGTTTGTCCTTTTTTGTCTTCCAATATAATTCACTTCCAACCTTAGCCCTATTGCTCAGTGTATTTTTAAAAAAATCTACACTTTTTCCAATACTTTTACCATTTTTCTTCCAGGGCTCTAGTTTGTTTTGAATGAGCCCATCCTCCTTTTGCAAGGCCCAAAGTTGCCATGGTATGAAAGGACAAAGAAAAACATTATTAAAACATAAAACAGAAGTCTCCATTAATGAAGGCCTGGAAAAGAAAAATCGCGTATTCATTGGTGTGAAAGGGTAGAAGGAAAATGTCTAGCGTTTAAATCCCAGGACTGACATATATAGAAACCTTATAGCAATAGCACTTAGACTTATATACTGCTTCATAGTGCTTTTACAGCCCTCTCTAAGCAGTTTACAAAATCAGCATACTGTCTCCAACAATCTGGGTCTTCATTATAGAATCCTATGTTCTACATTTGGCAGAACTACTGTATCAGAAGTGGTATTCAGCAGGTTCTGGCAAATTCTGGAGAACCAGTGGTGGAAATTTTGGGTAGTTTAGAGAACTGATAAATACCACCTCTGACTGGCCCTGCCCACATCTATTCTCTGCCTCCGGAATCCCAGATGATCAGGAAGGAATGGAGATTTTGCAGTAACCTTCCCCTGGAGTGGAGAGGGAATAGGGATTTTGCAGTATCCTTCCCTGCCATGCCCACCAAGCCACACACACTAAGCTGCACCATGCCCACCAAGCCATGCCCATAGAACAGGAAGTAAAAAATGTTCAATACAACCACTGTACCATATATATGAATTTTTTCTTATGATCATAAAACAATTCATCTCACTGTGTTGAGTATGAGAAAGTTCAACTATTACTGAATGTGAGATAAATCAAAAGTTGATATATTTTGACTGACACTTGTACAGATTTGTTTGTTTCAAATATTTTCTAGTGCCTATTAAATCTAAACACTTTCACCAATCACCAGTATTTTCTCCCCGGGAGTCAGTCTCAAATGTCCTCATCAACCTGTTCTGAGCATCACTATTTAATTGGCATGGTCACTCCCAATATTAGTTAAAAATCAGTTGCATTTGCTGAAGGCTGGTTCATCAAATTTGTAGGGCACTAGATTAGGAAAAAAATACCCTCATAAAATATGTTTCAGATGGGATGCTCAAATGATGGCATGTGTCACCTCTCAGCATTATGAATGTAAGAAAAGGAACAAAGACCATATTCAAATCAAATGTGCAGTCTAGTCATTCGTTTGCTCATTAATTGTAAGTGTATCTTCTGGTAAATGACAGGTTTCTTTACATTGATTATGGGCCTGTCAAGAATCAGAAAAAAACTTTTTAGGACTTTAATGGGCTCGGTAGGACCAGTTGATGCAAGCAAGATTACCAACAAAAGAGGAAGAATAAATGAAAATGATAGAACGGGAGAATTGAGAGTGTGATGGAAGTCATTGTCTCAGTATTTTCTCTTTCAAAGCTTCTGAAGAGTTATTCTAAAAGCTTTTTTCCAAAGTAAGTTTCATAAAGATTTGAAAATGCAAGTTCCGCATGCATAACCACCCTCATTTCCAGTAGCTAGTTGGGAGGAAAAGCTGATATCAGGCTTTTAAAAAATATGGCAGTGCCCAAAGTGTTTTCATTTGTAATGTCTGTTGATATACCTAAATGTGTTTCATTCACTATATTGAAATCTGGGCAGCCTTGGTTTCTAAGCAATAGCTTAATTCATGTTCTGGTGAAGTTTATGATTCTGTAGGTTTTCAACCTTTGTTCACACCACCCTCTTGAAACTCAGGTTTTTACAGTTCAGTTGCAAATGTCTTGAATTGCTGCTACACTAATTTTGCATTACAATATGCAAATCACAATAGATACAATGTCCTTGTGCCAGACCCTCAGGCAAGTGCCCTTGAAATGAATGCAGATCCACTGAGCAGCTGGTTTGATGGGTTAAATCCCAATGAATCTCCTAATGTAAAGCACCCTGAATAACATCTCCTCCAATACCAGCAGCATACTGGCCGCTTGCTTTTGAAGACTGTCTGCTTAGTCGCTACTGATAGTTAACTAAGTGCTCCTAAGAAGCATTTATATTATATTTTTCCACATCTTTTATCTGGACCCAGCATTGGTTGTCATTAATCTGGCTCCCAGAGAATGCCTTTGGTTTGCAGTGTTTCTCTGAATAGAAGCAAGAACAATAACCCTTTCCAGGGTGTACAGCCAAAGCATGGGTAGTGCAAACCTTCTTTAGACTTGCCCTGCATGTTTCATGAATCTAAAAGAAAGCTAGTTGCAAAAATAGCTTGTGGTTCTTTTCTGGTGTTCTCTTTTGAGAAAAAATGGAACTACGGTCCTGTGGCTCCAAGTTTCAGCTAATTGAGTAGGCTGCAAAGTCTTCCAAAGGGACTTTGCCTTTGATAAGATCCAAGCAAAGTGCCCCTTCAAGGTGCCTGTGCAAAGCAAAAAGACAGGCCACTTCTAAAAAAAAAAAAAAAAAGGAGAGTTTCTCTTTGTTCAACAATCTTGGTTTCTGAACACATATGTGAACGCACCAGATTTTCCAACTGAGCAGATCCTTGACCTCTTTTGGAGTGAAGCAATAGGCTCTAGATTCATTCATCTTTTGATAGACGCTGCACTTCAGAAAGCCAAAGTTCCTAATGCAACTCCTGACCCTAGAAAGTATCTCTCTCTCTCTCTTCTACTACTCTCTCTCTCCTCCTCTCTCTCTCTCTCTCTCTCTCTCTCTATATGTCTCTTCTCTCTCTCTCTCTCTATTTCTCTCTCTCTCTCTCTATGTTTCTCTCTTCCGCTCTCTCTCTCTCTATTGTTTCCTCCTCTCTCTCTCTCTCTCTCATCTCTCTATGTTTCCTCTCTCTCTCTCTCTCTCTCTCATCTCTATGTTTTCTCTCTCTCTCTCCTCCCTCCTACCTCTATTTTGTGTCCATCATCTCTATCTCTAGTCTATCTATCCTATAGCATCTCTCTCTCTCTCTCTCTCTTTCTCTCTCCTCCCTACCTCTAACCTCTATGCTATATCACTATGTCTCTCTCTCTCTCTCTCCCTCTCATCTCTCTGTCCTCTCCATCTCCCCTCCTCTACCTTGTGTCCACATCTCTATTTCTATTCTATCCATCTCTATATACCTATCCATCTCTCCTCTCTCTCTCTCTTTCTCTCCCCCCCTACCTCTACCTCTATTCTATCATCACTATCTCTATGTCTATCTATCTCTATATCATCTCTCCCTCCCTCCCTCCCTCCCTCCACCCCTCTCTCCCCCTCTCTCTTTCATAATACAGAGTCAGTGTATAGCATGGATCTAGCTTTGTAGAAATGGCACAGAGAAGACATTTTTCTGCCATCTACAACTTGAATTGGACTACTTCTAATGTTTCCTCTATTTTCATTCATCTTGTTATCCCGAGTTTAGATCTTCAGTGTTCTGCCCACAGGCAACTGTTTTGTTGCTTACTAATCTCTTGATCCCCTTGTGTCTTCTTTTTTTTAAAACGCCTCTCTCTCCTAAGGTTTCTGTACATCCTTTTGGAATCTTATTTTTCTTGCAACTTCCTCTGTTGTTGTTTTTGTAAACATGTGCTGGGATTAAATACAACATGGCAGTTGTGGGGTGGATGCCAGATTCTTACCCACTGCAGACACTCTTCTCAAATACCTACCACATGTTCTCAGAATTCCAGAAATGGGCTCAGAAATGGTAGGGAAATGTTAGTTACAACACTAGAGCTGTTCAGTCCTAAATGGCTATTAAACTTTTGTCAGGACTAGGAGGAAAATAATATGCTACTGAATGTCAGGGTTCCAAGTAAACATCCCCAATGACAAAAGATGCCAAGGCTCAAGTTTCCTCAAAGTTCCATTTTATTAGAGATGTCATATTGGCACATCTGGGAAAACCCGAATCTGAAAGTTTCCAAGTTTTCCCCACCCAAAGAAAGTTCAAGTCCTTGCCCAGCACCCACATGTCCATCACATGACCCAATCAGGCACCATCCAAACTGAAGGCGCCTCCCAGTTCCTTCATCACAAGGACAAGGTGACCTTGACTCTCTGGCAAAGGAATGTTATTTTTGACTATATATCACCCATACTTCACACAATCCTCCCTCCCATTTTTCCCACAGTAGAAAATGTGGCAGACCTAAAGGCCTAATGTAAAGATGGCTTCTAGGTCTGACAATGAATACATCACATTAATTATATGTGTCCCACTGTCCTCTACACTTTAATTTAGATGTTCATTTATTGGTGTTTCTTCTGTCATTTACTTTGTCACCTGATACATTCTTGTGTGATGCTACAGGTTTATGTTACCTGGGGTGGAAAATGAAAGTTGTATGTTACAGTACTGATAGTATAACTCACAAAGAGGGGAAAAATGAAGGATCTGTGTATAAATCACCTTAGTTCTTTTTAAAAGAAGATGTTATTTGCCCTTTAGCTATTGCAAAAAGAAAATGAAATCTAATAAAATAATTCGTTAAAGGGGGAAAGACTAAGACTAGTTAATAGCAAAGAGCAACATTTTAATGGATTACTCTTCCTAATTGCTTTTGAACTATTTTTCTTTTGGATCTGAATAAGAAATTTGCACAGTTGGCAAAAACCAAAACCTACTCCAAAGGAATCCATGCCATATGTTTAGAACTGTATATTGTTAATTCAAACGGAATCCTGAATCATATTGGTGTGGCTTTGATGATCAAAACATGGTCTCCCTTGTTTAAGCTGTCAAAATGGAACTTTTAGTACACAGCTCTTCCCGGCACAATGACAACTAAACAAAAGAACCTGCTTCATTAGATTTCAAGCAACCTCCCCCTGTGCTCCTAATTATACATTTGTTTTGTGGGGGAAAGAAATAGGGGTAAAATAGGTGCTGTAAATTTTGCAATGTTCAAATTTCTAACTACATTTCCAAACAGGCCCAGACAATTCCCAGTTTCTGAGTTTCTTCTTTGAACTCCCAGAGGAGGCATACCCTTGATACAGAAAGTTTTTTAAAAAAACATATGGAATAAGATCCTCTAATATACTATCAGTTGAAGATATCCAGCAAAAAAAAATGCTCAACTGTTTACACCTGAAGTACTTAAGAATCAGAAAACATTAACTGGGCCTGTTTGGAAATGTGGTTTAGAAGTTTTAACATTGCAAAATTTACAGCACCCATTTTACCCCTATTTCTTTCCCCCACATCTAAAACAAATGTATAATTAGGAGTCCTCGGAGCACAGGGAAGGTCGCTTGAAATCTAATGAAGCAGATTATTTTGTTTAGTTGTCATTGTGGGGGGGGGGGACAGCTGTGTACTAAAAGTTCAATTTTGGCAGCTTAAACAAGGGAGATGAGGGTAAGTTTCATATTTTGCTGAGCTGTGAAGTTAGGAATTTAGTCATTAAACAGAATTCCTCCTTCTGTGTAATATAATGGGGGATCATGCTTTGTTTCTCTCCCCCTCCCTCCTTCCTTCCCCCCTCTCTCTCCCTCCCTCCCTCTCTCCCCATCCATCTCCCATTATTTTATCCAATGGATGATTATAAATGAATGATGAATCAATCCAATAATTCAATGAAGTAGATTAATATAGGAAATTAGTAATAGTTGATATAAAAAATATGTTACAATCGTGGGAAAACCTTTTACCAATTGATGATGTATGCATTTTCTATTCCAGGAAATTCTGGAGAGGGAAAAAAAGAACTATAAAGGTGTTAATTTCATAGAAGAACATAAAGCCATACTTTGACGCAGTGTTACTTCATGAATTGCTGCAGTTGTTAGACATTTGGCAAGAATGCTGAATGAATCCCAGAATTAAACCAAAACCACATTACAGAAGGGTTCTGCAGTTTCTGATAGGTTGGGAATCAAACCACAGTGATTCTTTTTGCAGCTTTTTAGAGTCCTTTTTAACTGCGTGAGGCAATTTTTGTTCATTTTCATCTGTAAAGCTCTGCAGATGTTCTCCCTTTGTGGGGGTGTGCAAATTTGCATTTGATGAAGTCAGCTCTTGCTTATAAAACATATGTGCCCTGCATTTCCCAATGTTAGGTGTGCTTACTAATCATAAGGGGAGCCTGTTGAGTACAGCAGATTTTGCTTCTTAATAGATGAGTGCTTAAGATTACATGCCTAACCTCTAAAGTGCCAAAGCATACTTTCTGATACTTTTGTAAAACAAACCCAAAAGCTAAAATATATGATTATATTTCACAAGCTCTATTTGCTTTAGAGGTTAGGCAATCATGTGCATTCATACTTGCCAATACTCATCTCACTCTGTACAGTGAAAGTTAAATAAAATGTTAGAGATGTTTCCTCACCGTCTCATATACAGCACCCAAACCAGGTCATGATTTGATCAGGTCCACCTTCCAAACTCTTAAATTCCCTTTCTCTGGATTTTCTACATAGTTTTTCACAGAATACAAATCTCTATTAAAGTAGATAAAGCATTTCCTTTCTAGAATCATACAAGATTTGGGATAAGAAAAGGACTGTTGAAGTGTTCTGCACCCACATTTTTCCCCTCGATTTTAACAATTAAAACATGTATAGAGGAAGAAAAAAAATAAGAATATAAGAATTCATTTGCACATGTGCAAAAGCAGGTAACTATTTTGAGATGGGAAGCACACACATTCACTGATTCATTATACCTTACCTTACTTTACCTTGTCCTGTCTTGTCATTCTGACTTGTCCTGTCCTGCCTTGCCTTATCTGTAATTATCCAATATATATTTTCTATCTTATCTATCATCTATCATTTTTCTGTCATCTATCATGTCATCTATCTTTATTCTCTCTCTCTCTCTCTCTCTCTCTCTCTCTCTCTCTCTCTTTCTCTCCCTCCCTCTCTACCTACCCATCCATCCATCCACCCACCCACCCACCCATCTACCTATCAATCATCTATCTCTATCAAGTATCTTTCTGTACATCCATAACCTATACTCTTTGATAGATTTGAGATGGAATATGACAGTGACAAGGTGTGCACATCACCATATAGAGTATGGCTGAAATATCTGACTTTAAAGTGGAAAAAACAGCAAAGGAATATCTATTTTATGGGTGCTTCAGAGTGAAGCTTCAGTGCTTCAGTCTGAAGAGGAAAAGGTGTTAGTGTTAGCTATATATGTATGTGCATGTAGAACATCTGAGAGTTATTTAAAGCAACTGCACTTTTTCCTGGAATCTCCTGACTACCTCTGCAGCTGTAGCATAATCCCAAAAAGCAATATAAAGCATCTCCAATTTGTGGAGTTGCCACAAATTCATTTATGTTCTGAATCAGGGCCGGATTTAGATGAAAAGAGGCCCTAGGCTATTCCACTTATGAGGCCCTTTCACCTCCCATTTTTAAGTTTGTAAATTGCATGAGAGACAATAAAATACATCATTACTGTGATATATATCAATATATATCAATATATATAGCTGGCCTCCCGATGGAGGGTGGCTCTGCTCTGCGGCAAAGGCAGCGAGGCCAGCCGCCTCCCCTGCTGCACTCAGCTGCCCAGCTCAGCCCCCTCACCCTCACCTGCCTGGCCGCTGGTGGGCTCCGCATCGACGGGGCGGCTACTGGGAGCGGCCGCACCTCTTGCCCGACCGCCGGTGCCGGGAACGTGGGCGGGCTCCCCAACTGCTGCAGCGCTGGAACGATCTTAACCAATACATTTTTATGTTTGTTTATTAGTCATATGCGTAGAATTTCTCCTTATTTTCGGTTCAGTGTTTTAGTGTTCACTGTTTTTAAAATAGTGTAATTTTAATTTTGCTAACAATTTGAATGTAGGCCCCTCTTGATCTTGAGGCCCTAGGCTGAAGCCTAGTTAGCCTATAGGAAAATCCGCCTCTGGTTCTGATGTACATTTTCCTTTAGCCTTATTGTTGCAAAAAGTAGGGGGGAAATCACTCCGTCAAAATTTAGAAATTTGATGGCAATTTCAATGGTCTTTCCAACTTTAAAGATTTTAAGTGCAAGAGTAAAAGCAAATCCAAATATAAACGAAAAGAGATTCAGAGAAGAATAAAAAAGTGCAGAGAAAGAAATATAAAAGGAAAGAATTAGAATAAAGAGAAAGATATATGTAAATAAGTGGCTTCCAGCCTCACCAATAGAAACAAACTCATCACTCCCTATAAGATTACAAATAAATCTCTCTTCTTCCCATAGCTCATCCCAAATTCAATGGTGTAATCTTACGAGGGCTTCAAATCAGTAAAAAATCAGGACTCAGAGGCCATTGGACAATCTGTGTTTACTCACTCCATGTTGAAATGGTTCATAAATCTACTTTTTTCATAAAACCAAAAATGAAGACTTTGTCAGCGTTCCAGAAGAACCAACTCCAATTAAAACTTTGAGACAGGCATTTTCTCAAAGTTCCTTTTAGAGTAGTTATACTGGCACAGCTGGGGAAACCCAAATCTGAGAGTTCCATGTTTTCCCTCAGTAAATCAAAACCCAACCCAGCCCCCGGAACCCATCAGTCCATCACATGGTCCATCACAATCTGTCCCAATTTGAGACATTACTTCAACCACTCCTCCTCCAGATGCAAGAATATCATGACCTTGACTGAAAAGAAGAATGCTATTATGTCTAACTACATTCCCTTTACTAAATCCCCTCTCCTAATTTCCCAAGCACAAGAATGTGGCAGCATGGAAGCTTCCAGTGTTAATATGGCTTCCAAGCTGACAAGACACTTTTTCAACATCATAGTCTGAAAATACTTCAGTTGTGCATGCTCGTAAATCTCTCAATCATTAAAAATTCTAACCAGTCTTTTGCAAGTAATGATATCTATCAAAAGGACAACATCCAACATAGTTATAAGTTTGGCTATTTCTTCCAAGTATGAATCAATCAATCTTCAGTATCTATTATTTTGAACGTTGTTTCATTATAGCACCAAGAGATTTCAGTCTATAGACCACAGAATGCTTTCTGAAATACATATAACAGTATGCATTTTGACTGTGGGTTGACTGCTTATGGATATTTATTTGTTTATTTTAGAGAATTTATATTGCTGTGTATTTGCACATGGCGACTCAAGGTGGTTTACATGAATATAAAAACATTATATATATAAAAATAAACATAATAACAGAAAATAATAAATTAATAAAAATAATATCCACCCAACCACCCACCCCAACCCGGCGACAACATATCACCCAAGGCATTTAATGGGCTCTATCCTGCTCTGGGTTCCCCAGGCCCATTGGCAGAACCAGGTCTTCAGCGTCTTTGTAAAGAATATTAGAGTATTTTGGTTATTAGTATTGTGTATTAAAATGTTGAATAATTAAATGATGATGGTGCAAACAGTAACATGTTAATAACCTTAATTGTAATATTTAGAATCACTATTAGAATTTTGTATGCATGATTAATAATACTATTATAATATTAATACTATCAATATTATCACTATCATTGTGTATCAAAACTAATGATACCCAAATTCTACACTGTTCATGTATTCAATACTCATGTAAATTTAAAAATAAAAATATATAAAACTTAAAAAAAGAATCTTAGAGATAGGGCCAGTCTAATCTCTGGGGAAATGATGTTCCAGAGAGAGGGAGCCACCATGAAAAAGGCCCTTCTTCTGAATCCCACCAGGTGTATTTCCCTAGGACCATGATTGCGAACCTATGGCACATGTGCCACAGGTGGCACACAGCATCCTCTCTGTAGGAACGTGAGCCGTTGCCCCAGTTCAGCTCCACTACGCATGTGCATTTGCCTCCTGTCGGCCAGCTGGTCATTGGGTCTCTGCCACACGTGCATGCGCAAGGGGCAGGGGGCATGCAGAAGGGCGATGTGCTCATGCATGGGGACGGGGCACATGCAGGGGCCATGTGTGAGGGTGGTGTGCATGAATGGGAGTGTGCATGCACAAGGGTAATGCACACATTGCATTTTGTGGATTTGGGTTCACACAAATGCACTTTGGGCACTCAGTCCAGAAAAGGTTAGCCATCACTGCCCTAGGGGATGGGACAGGCAACATTCCTTGTCTCCCTGCTTTAGTGGGGAATTGTGCAAAGTTGCACTGGATATACAGCTTTCCTCCACTATTAATATGTTTGATCCCGAAACCATCAATATGCCAGAAAGCCCACTTTACTGGCTTTTAAAATCCAGATGTTTTTTTCCTGGGAAAACAATGGTTCGACTGGTAAATTATACCTAATCCAAATTGTAGTTGTATTTGATTTCTCAAAGAATTTCCCTGTGAAAAAACTTTAAAAGTTGCTTGGCTGGCTCATTCTACCATAATTTGTCAAAGGATGTCCACTGAAGTCTTTCAGAGATCATGTTACGAATACCACAATTGCAGAGTATCTCCATAGTACACATTTAGCTGACCAGATGTGTTGAAGGAAGAAAATATGGAATACTTTGATTCTTAGGAACCTTAGGTGTTTAGTTTATCCTTCCAAGCAAAACTGCAAAAAGTTGACAGGTCTTGGAGGAAAAAAACATCAGGCATGGTACCTCCATTAGGTTGGCCTTTTCAATACAATGCAGTATTGCAACTTATAGTAAAAGAAATCCCTGCTAGCTTAATGGCCCAAGGTTTCAACCGGTTGTGGTAAGTAAATCACAAAAAAACACAAAACCGCACCTTTGGAAACTAAAAAGTTACCGTAATTGAATTGTAAACCAATCCTATCCAGCTCAGATAGAACCACATATTTTTCCCCCTTACTGTAAGGCTGCCTTTATCATTCATACTGCAGTTTCAGAGACTAATTGCTGTTATATCAGGATTTGCTTTCTTTCTTTAGTAGGCATAAGATAGCTTTTCTTTTTTTTTTCTCTTTGAAGGGAGCCAGGTCATTCTTGTCTTGGGTATGTTCAATGAGAAAATGCCAGCATTATAATCCCGGGTTATTAGATTTATGGAAAAACTCAGGTGGCTCCGTGGGAACCAAGAGATGCTTCATTGGTGCTGCTGGCATGTGGGCTGCCACAGGCTCTTAAGGATCCCAGCTGTATATATGAGAGAGTCCAACATGTGCTGTGAAAGTTGGAATAAGCAGAATAATCACAGGAGTTGGCAAGAGATCAGGACGTCAGTGACATGTCAGTTTCATTTCTTTAGATCTTATGAATTCAGATACTGCTTAGTCTTGCCAAATATCTTATAGCTTTTTTTTTCTAATTTACTCTGAATGATGATGCACATTTTGTTCAGAATATTGGATAATGAAATGAGGCATTATATATCCAAGTGCCTGTGCTTTCTCTTGACTTCAAAGCTTCCCTTTATGTAGTTAAACTGTTTTACCTCATACACTTTAAGCCTGTTTTAATTTAACTGCCATTAAATCATCTACTGAAATTTGTGAATGAATGTTGAAGATGCTTCAAGGGTACCAGTTTATGCTTAAAGATGGAAAGCTCCAGATACTGGAGTCTTTTTTCCCCCCCATGACAGACGGTTCTCCTTAACTTCCTTGTTGGTTCATTTCATTCTATCTAAGCAGCCATGCTGCCAAGATTCAGATCCAAGACTGAAAAACACAGAATATTTCATGTCATGATCACATTTTTCCGAGCTGAGCTCGGTGACATAACAGGGGAGCTTTGCAATAATATGTCCCCTTAATGGTGACATCCCTATATCCTGTCATTTTTCATTTCAATTAAAGTCCTATCCTTTAGGAGTCACAGTCTTGTATGAAAAAACAGGGCATGCCAGCTGGCATTGCTCTTAAATGTTCATGTTTGTTCAGCCCAGGCTGCAAGCCCACATGTGTTGAATTCACTTCCTTCTACAGATGTTTGCATCCTTGGAGGAGCCGTGACAATGGGGGGTCGGACTAGTGATCTAACCATGTTATCCAGTTCTCCAAGACTATCCCATTGCATTTGAATGAGCTGAATGTCATTTCTATCTCTCAAAAAATAGAATGATTTTTAATGTATTTCCCATTATGTATTGATGTACTTAGCTTGGGAAAATAGTCAAGTTCATTTTTTAACCCGCCCATTTCAAGTTACAGCTTTCGACTTTTTAATCAAGCCAATTCCTTTTCAGTTATATAATCTATTGAACAACACAGAAATATAGAAAACTGATGTCAGAAAATGGTCCAATGGTCCAATGAGTCCACCCTTTGAATTTTTTTTCTTTTTAATTTATTTATTATTTTAATTATTTATTTGTACATTTTATTATTTTTTATTATTTGTGTTGGATAATGAACATGTTTATCCCAAGCATGTTTAAATTCAATTACTGATTTCTGACCCAGTCATCTCTGGAAGTTGTTTCCAAGCTTCACTACTCCTTCTGTGAAGTAATACATCCTAATCTTACTTTTGAACTTCCTTCCTGTCAATTTGAGGCTATGCTCTCCCCCCACATTCTTTTTTTTATTTTTTTATTTTTACTTCTTTTTACTTTCTATTTATTTTTTATTTTTTATTGAAGAGTTTTAATAAATTTTATAAATATTTCCCTTTCCCTCCCCCCCACCCATTCCCTCCCCCCCACCCATTCCCTCCCCCCTCCAACCCTCCGTCCCCCAACTTCCCAGAGCAAAATATAGGATATAAACACTTAACGTTTCTCCCACATTCTTGACTTTTGCCTAATAGTGAAAACATTGCCTTCTAGACACTAATTCACATACAATATATAGTTAAAGATTTCATTCATGTCCCCTCTTTTCCCTATTCTCCCCCAGGCTGTACATATTTAGTTCCTCTAATTTCTGCTGACATGTTTGTCCCTCAGACCTTGAATATTTTTATTGCCCCTCTCTGACTTTCTCAATCTTATCAATATCTTTTTTGAATGAGGTCTCCAGAACTGGACATAGTATTCTAAATGGAATCTGACTAAAGCAGGATTAGTATAGCAGGATTAGGACATATTTCCTGTGGTGATCCCTCTAGTTTAGACACCTTTAATGAACGACAGAATAAGAGTTGGAAGGGACCTTGAAGGTCTTCTAGTCCAAACCCTGCTTAGGCAGGAAACCCTACACCACTTCAGACAAATAGTTATCCAACATCTTCTTAAAAACTTTCAGTGTTGGAGCATTCACAACTTCTGGAGGCAAGCTGTTCCACTGATTAATTGTTCTAACTGTCAGGAAATTTCCCCTTAGTTCTAGGTTGCTTCTCTCCTTGATTCGTTTCCATCCATTGCTTCTTGTCTTTCCTTCAGGTACTTTGGAAAATAAGTTCATGCCCTCTTCTTTGTGGCAGCCCCTTAGATATTGGAGCACTGCTATCATATCATTCCTAATCCTTTTTAGGATTAGGCATTCCTGCAACTCTTGTTTGTATTTTTAGCTTCAGCTCCCTAATTATCTTTGTTGCTCTTCTCTGCATTTTTTCTAGAGTCTCAACATCTGCTTTATATCATGGTGACCAAAACTGGATGCAATATTCCAAGTGTGGTCTTACCAAGGCATTATAAAATGTTATTAACAGTTTGTGTGACCTTGAGCTGAAGTGCATAGCATTCAAATGAATCCAAATAAAAACTTACCTCTTTTCCATCTACCTGTACTACACCATTTTCTTCAGACGTTTGGGAAAAAGACAGTTCCTAATTGCAGACTGAAGATGCCAGTTTCTTTCCTATCTAGTTCAGCAAAGCCCGTAATCAATGGGAGGGAAAGGAAACCCTAAAAAGCCCCAGGAATTTTCTCTTTACGGTCCAATTTTAAGACCAAACATCAACTAATCATGCTTTGGTTTCTCAGGCCTTGAACTAGGGTGCCAGCTGGACAGTTCCATAGTCTATTTCTGGAATATCATGTTGGATGTCACTTTTTTCAGTGGTTAACTTTGGCTTCTGGTGCAGGAGAACTTACTAGCCTGCTAGAGTGACAAGGCTCTTGTTGCAGTCCCCTACTGGAACATGTGGTTGTGTTTGCCAACTGTTGTGGCAGGAAAGGAGGATCAAAGCTTCCTTTTGTTCCTGATTCTCGAGCCCTATTTTCCTCTCTTTCTTCTTATATACTTACTTTCTCTCCATCGTGATCATATCTGATAATGAAAGCTGAGGATGAGTAGTCCACCGTATTAACCAAGAGATTGATGGCAGCTTAAACACCAGCACACTTAAGCATGCAACGAACTTTACCTATTTTACCCAGATTACCTATGTGAATAACAGAGATCAGAAATTGATGTATGTATGTATGTATGTATGTATGTATGTATGTATGTATGTATGTATGACAACACAACAGCAGCCATGAGGTGACCACGCTCGCCTCCCCCTGTACCTCAAAAATAATAAGACCTCCCCAGAAATAAGGCCAAGTGCTTGTATGTATGTATGTATGTATGTATGTATGTATGTATTTTTATTTATTTATTTATTTATTTATTTATTTTATGTATACATACATACATACATACATACAAGCACTTGGCCTTATTTCTGAGGAGGTCTTATTATTTTTGAGGTACAGGGGGAGGCGAGCGTGATCACCTCATGGCTGCTGTTGTGTTGTAATATTTTTCAGGGAGGACTTATTTTAGTGCATGTGCTCAAAAGGCTGATTGGGCTTATTATCCAGGGAGGTCTTATTTTCAGGGAAAATAAGTGTGTGTATATGTATATGTATGTACATATGTATACACAGGGTGCATATAATATTGAGGGTACATGTGTATGGATGGATGTTAGAACATTGATATCTGTGGATATTAGAATATCAGTGGCACTCTTTCTATGTTAATTTTATTTCCTAGATTTAAACATTTGAAACTCTTTTTCTATAGTGCTGTGGTCTGCTTGTCTTCTTAAGTGAGAGAAAAATGTTAAACATTTTCAGTAAAATCATGTGGCTCAATTTTGTTGAGCTCAAAAGTTAGGCTGTTATGTTTATTTTACCAGTTTTTCTGGTGCAAGGCAGGTAAGGAAAATCATGATAACATGTACATCTTTCAAGACAAAGCATAACATTTATTTATCTATAATCATGTTCTGCTTTCCACATTTGCATCTCAGACACATTTTTGCATGAAATAAAAGTAGGTTTTACTGCAAGAATATCTTGCCACTCATTTCTTCTTTAAAAAAAAAACTGAATAGAGGAGGGCCATTACAAGCAAAATTGTATGAAATAGAGGAGGAAAACTTGACAATGAACTCTATCACAACATAAGCAGTGTTTTGAATCAATTTCCATTGGCTGAAATAAAAAAAAATGGCACACCAGATTCTGAAACGTTTTAATGAAAATATTAAAATTATAATTATTTCAGTTCCCGAGTTTAGTGGGATCATAATTAGGATTAACTGTATTTGTATTGCAGCATGTGAAATGGCAATAAAAAAGGAAGAATAAATCTGAAAAAGAAGAGAAAAGAAATCATCCACCCTCTGCCTCTTAACCATGGTTAAACAACTGGCGACAAAATGTCTGGGCAATGCCTGAATATATTCTTCTGGACACTGTCCTTCCTTATTTTCCTCATGAAAACACTTTTGGTTTGAAACACATTTTCCCGTGATTGGAAGCATTAACTGGCTGATTATTCTCTCTGTTAGTTTTGGAATATATGACTCCCCGCCTTTAGTTGTTCTTGTTACATTTTATTTTAAAGATCAAGAAATAGATCCAATTCTCTTCTAGCTTTTTACCGCAGTTGTTACCACTGCTGATTTCTACTTTTTCTAAGGCATTTTGAAAAGAAAAAGAATAGCTCATTTTGTCCCAAAATATTCACAAACTAGAATATTGTGAATGTGGCGAACATCTCTGCCAAACATATTTACTTGCCTATTTTTTTTTCATAATTCCCTTCTTAGTCTCTTTATGTAATAGGCAGTAGTGTGGCTCCTATTAGTTTCTTGGATTGGCTGGATATCTTAATTATTTGATTGAAATGGAAAACTTTAAGGATATGTAATATCACATGAATCTGATTATATTTCTTTATAAAATAACTGAAGTTTGGAATACAGCCGCTACAGCCAATTAAAAAAACTACTGAAATGAAACAAAGAGAAAAATATCACATTGCCATTTAAACCAATTGTTTGTCCTAAAGCTTTGTTGATATCCAACTTCAAAAATTCTGTAGATACTGAATTTTTAGAAGGTAAGAAAAAAGATCTGGTTATTCTTTACCAACAGCAATGTTAAAATATGTATCTCAACCTTTTGGAAGGTTATATTTTGAAAATACACATCTTCAGGAATGGAAAAAAAAGAATAATTATGTGGGAAAAAGAGAGAACTAGAGCAAACTCCATTAATAGGGGAGAGGTTGGGCCTTCGGATTGGGTTCCTTTGTATTCGGCCCATTATCTAAGGGGCTGCCTCTTCCCAATATCTGCCCACCCCATCAGAGCTGGCACATGTGCCATAGATTCGCCATTATGGGTATAAGCTCTTTAATGCTCCTTAAGTTGTGTTCACTCATATTTGTTCCTTGCTTTCTGTCACAATGCTCTGGAACAGAAAAATATATGCTAGCTGTGGGAGAGCCGAGGTGGCGCAGTGGTTAAATGCAGCACTGCAGGCTACTTCAGCTGACTGCAGTTCTGCAGTTCAGCTGTTCAAATCTCACCAGCTCAGGGTTGACTCAGCCTTCAATCCTTCCGAGGTGGGTAAAATGAGGACCCGGATTGTTGTTGGGGGCAATATGCTGACTCTGTAAACTGCTTAGAGAGGGCTGAAAGCCCTATGAAGCGGTATATAAGTCTAACTGCTATTGCTATTGCTATTCTAGGAGTTGAAATCCACATAACTTAAAGTTGCCAAGTTCTAAAATATGTTCTAGATATATCCCTGCCTGATGGATGTCTATGTATGTATGTACATATGTGTGTGTGTGTGTATGTATGTATTCATACATGCATGCATGTATATCTATATGTATGTGTGCACGTGTGTATATATGTATGTATTTGTGTGTGTGTCTGTGTGTGTGTGTATGTATGTATGTGTATATATAGAGTGATCAGAGTGTGATCAGAGCTGCCATCTTTTTATAAATCTTGATGGGGGGTGGAGTGCTGGCGTTGTTTCAGTAAGTGGATTGATTGGCTGTGTGGCTGTATCATGATTGGTAGATTGGTGCTGGCTGTGTGTCCAGCACCAATCTGAGGTATCGTCACATTTATTCATGTTGTGGGGGTGTTTCTCTATTTCGACATACATAGGACAAATGAACAGGAGAATAAATGCACACATCGCAGAACACAAGAACACAGTAAGAAAAAAAGAAAAAAAAACTTCCTCCCTTTTCCAGCACCTTAAAGCTACAGGACATGAAATTAATTTTGAAAGAACCAGGTTAATCTCCAAAACTGAACACTTCAACAAGAGAATAATTATGGAAGCTATCGAAATAGAGAAACACCCCCACAACATGAATAAATATGATGATGTCTCCTGCCTGCCAGACATTTGAAACCAGCCCTAGTCAACAAATGAGCCCCACCCACCACCCAGGCCATTACAACACAAAACAACAATGGACACACAGCCAGCACCAATCTACCAATCATGATAAAGCCACACATCCAATCAATCCACTTACTGAAACAACACCAGCACTCCACACACCCCCCACCAAGATTTATAGAAAGACAGCAGCTCCGATCACACTTTAAGCCGAAAACACCAGCCTGAGGATGGAGAATGAGACCTTGCCGAAACATTGCGATAGATAGATAGATAGATAGATAGATAGATAGATAGATAGATAGATAGATAGAGAGATAGATAGATAGATAGATAGATAGATAGATAGATAGATAGATAGATAGATAGATTGCTGTAAGCCATAATCATCACAATTATGACAAATCACGGCTTGAACTATCTTGCTTTGCATGTAATGAGTCTATCTCCTATATTAGTTTCACCTTTTAAGTTGCATTACTGAAATAAATGAACTTTTGCATGATATTCTAATTTTCCGAGTTTCATGTGTATATGTTAAGAAAAATATCAAGAGGAATTAAACAAAAAATGAAAATAAGTTTTATTAATATGCAGATTGTATCTGAATACAGAATATGTATACTTAGGTATATAGGTATAATTATAAAAAACTATATGAGGTTGAATTAGAAGTTGGGTGTAAATTTAAACTTTGTCAAATTTTCCATGTTTGGAGCAAAGCCACATTATTTCTATTTCTATTCTATTTCTATTTATTGAATTTATAGGCCACCCAATCCCGGAGCACTCCGGGCGGCTTACACAAATAAATCTGTATAATAAAACAACTATACAAACTTCCTAAGTAGAGAAAAGCAGATAGATAATTTCCATTTGTTATTTTAGGTTTAAATAGTAATAATAAAAATATACTGTGGAAATCATTTCAGATTTCTCCAAGAAACAGAAAAGAAATTACAATTGTTAATGAGAAAATAAAGAAATCTAGTTTTTCAATATATCAGGTGATAAAAAGCATTGTTCTTTAAGCAAATTGATATTGTTACTTGATAATTATTCATCTTTAGGAAGTTTAAAATACTTCATTAATTTTAATGACAATGCTTAATGAATTGCTTCAAGTCACTTATTAGCTTCTGGTTATATTTTCATATTAGGCAATTTCTTAACTATTGAAGAGTTTAGGGCTTTATTATTTCTTTAACTCATACATATATACCCTAACCTTCAACACCTATGTGCCATCCATTAACTATGTATTGTATTAATATTATTTATATGTTTTAACCCATGGAGCATTTTATAGTGAGTGAGACATATGACTGGAAGGCCAGTCATTCTAGATTCTGCCCATCTAGAAATTTCAAATTGTTAAATTTATGAGACAGACTCAAAAGTCAATTTTTAAGGTTTTACATTCTCCTGAACTGCTTATAAATTGTGAAAATAATATGATATTTATGCGAGTGAGATTGAGCTGGCTTTTTTTTTTTTGCTTACATATAAAGGGTGATGTGTTTGCAGGCAAACTTGGTGGACAAAATGGTGTGGGATAAGTGATGAAATATCACAAGTCCCAGATGAGGGAATCAGCAATTGAAAGATGATGGATGTGGTATTGCGATGGAAGCCCATCCATTTTTCTACATTTATCTCATAAATTTAAATAAATAATTTAAAAAAATGCATCCATTCACACTTGCAAGAGTTGGGACTTCTATCCTCTGGGCATTTATACCTATCACCAATGAATTATATAGTTGCATAAATGCTACTGTCCAAAAGAAAAAGTAAAACAACTGGCAATATTGAAGGCCTTCATTCTTTGGTTAGCTGGAGTTTGAAGAATTAGGTATGAATATTCATTTGCCTAAAGTCAAATAGAAATCTGAGACAGAAACACATGTATTGTCCTGACTGCCTGTCTGAAAATTGCAGAGACGAGACTGTGAATAAGTAGAACTAGTGTTTTGAAACAGGTAATTATCTTTCCTTTTTTTCCTTAGGCCAGAATTCCAGCCTTCTGTAGTAATAAACATCTGGCTAGCTTCCTAGAAGAACATTCCAAAGTAAGTAATACTAATTTTCTTTTCTTTCTTTCTTTTTAAAAAAGGATAAATGTCCTATCTCAGATGAAAAAAAGTGTGTGTTATCTGTATACTATCCTTTCTTTTTATGCCGTCTTCAGCACGATAAGTTTAAGTTCCCTAAATCAGGACTTTTATAGACAGTTACAATTTGGGAAGAAATTTGAACATTGCTAGGATCGCTGAACCAGAGGTTCAGTGTTTTGGGGTAGTTGTTTTTTCTGCAGAAACCCATTTAGATGAATAAATCCATGATTACAAAGAACACGATAGGTAACTATTATGAGATAAAGGAATTCTCTTTCCCTGCAAGATGTAAATAGATCCTGTGCCTCTTTGCACATGGCAAAATGATTGTTGCCACACATCTGTCACTAAAATATACTTATTGGGCGCCCAGACAAAAGTTACAAAAAATGGAATTCCCAGAAGATCAGGCAGCTTGTTTTAGAATTACAAATGGCCCTGAAACAGATCTCTAGATTATCAAATGTTAAAAGAATGCCACGTGAAGCTTCTGACCAATTGGCCTTATACAGAGAGGCTGAATTCTTATTTCTAAAATAAACAAACAAAAAAATAAATGCATTTCCCACATGAGCCTTTCTATATGGCAGAGTAAAAGTAAAGCTAATCAGCAACTTTGTTATTCAGCTACAAGATTGTTTGGTTTTTCAACCAACTCTACGTTTTTGGATTCATTACATAGATTACTGCGTGACCCAACAAATGCGCGAACGTCAAAAGCGCGCCGACAAAACCACGGCGCTAAAACCGCGATGTCAAAAGCGCACCGACAACAGCGCGCTGACAACAGCGCGCCGACAGAAGCGCGATTTAAGTTAAGGTAAGGTTTAGGGTTAGGTTTAGGGTTAGGTTTAGGGTTAGGTTTAGGGTTAGGTTTAGGGTTAGGGTTAGGGTTTGGTTTAGGGTTAGGGTTACAGCGCGCTTCTGTCGGCGCGCTGTTGTCGGCGCGCTTCAGCGCTCATTCGTCAGCGCGGTTTTGTCGGCGCGGTTTTGTCACCGCGGTTTAGTCAGGCGCGCTTTTGTCGTTCGGACATTTGTGGTGGAACCAGATTACTGACACAAGATCTGGAATGTTTTGCTTGACTGGGCAAAGTAATTGTCAGTCTTTCTAGAGAGATTGGTTTTTATAGTACTTTTACAGTACTTTTTCTACTTTCCCTTAAACTTAAGGTTAATGTGGAAGAAAAAGGAATTGAAGAGACCATCCCGAATAATATCCTGAAAGGCCCAGAAGATCTTCCAACCATTTTCTTTGCAATTAAAGCTGAATATAGGCATTAACACTACATTCTTATGCTTGCAATGTGATGTAGTTTATTTTGTATGGATTGTACTAGGAATTCTGAATGTGTGATTGTGAGTGTTCTTAAAGGATCCAAGGCACTTATTTTTTTCTCCCTCTAAATCTGTGCCAAAGAAAGAAATCATCAGTAGAAAGACTAAGATAACTCCAATGAGATATTAGGATGTTCAGTCAGGAGGGAATTGAAGTATCTCTTTTGGGGAACCTTTGAAAGAGGAAACATGTCAGTGAGATCTTAAATTACCTTCTCTTGGGTCAACTCGCAACAGCCATTAAGGGATGAAAATGTGATAGGAAGACAGCTATTTGGTGGAGGACGGACCATATATAAAGCCCTTTTAGAGATGAAGCCACAGTGCATGGGATAATGATCTGAAATGGGCTGAATTTAGATACAGATAGATGGAGCAAGAAATATGGATGGAGTTAGGATAAGAAAATCTTTCCATCCATTTTTAGAATTAGAAGGGACTAATTCCAGATTCTGCTGGCTAGAAAAAACAAATTAGACATTAGAAATAGTCACACCCAAGATAAATATTCATGCCCATACATTTTGTCTGAAAATAGTGTTTAAATATTCTTTAAAAGCTTGTAAAAGGTAGTTTATTGCAATGCATTGGCAAAATGGCTAATACACTTTAAATGACCTCTTTCCCCCAACATACAGTAATTATTACCATATGTAACAATTGCAAATTTCCTTAGTTTTTTTAGGAACAGAGATATAATCATTATTTTACTATCCATATTAATAGAGCAATATTTCAATTTATGGGGAGGGAGAATTTTAATGGAATTTTTAAAGATTTCATCATGGCATTCTGTATCCTTCTTTTCCAACAATGCATGTGGTTGTTAATATAAACTGAAAAATGGTTTTAAGAATGTTTCAATTCTTTGTTCTGTACGTTTCCTTAAAATAATCATTTCTTTCTTAGGTAAGCACTCTGACTTGTTCACAAATTGCAGATTTCTAATGCATTTCTCACAAACAGGTGTTTGCATTATATGTGTGTATCCTTCAGAAGAAAGAAGAAGACAGGAGCAGACTATTCAATGCCTGTTTTGGACGTTTTCTCAAATTGGATTAATTCAGGAGGTTGCCAGCTGAGCTGTAATACATTTGGAATCTGCTCCATTCTAGTAAAAAAAAGGTTTGTTTTCTACTGAAAGCTTGCCAAAATTCTAGAGGTGATTATGATAAGAATGACAGAGATAGGGTCGATATTTATGTCTAACAGCATAGAAACATTTACAATTCAGCTTCTTTCCAGATGGCTCAGGAATAGTATGGAGTTTTTGTAAGTCATTTTTGTTCCCCTTCCAGAAAGTGTCATGCTGTTGTGAAATGAAGCTGCAGTTCAGCCTACTCCTTCATATAGCCATCATGTAACCACTATTTCAGTAACACATGCAACCAGTACCGTATTTCAAGTTAAACTGGCATAGCGAAATTGGAGTAGTAGCTAAAATAGCATGGCAGAAAGTGGGAGACTGTGAGTTCTAGTCCTGCCTTAAGCACCAAGCCAGCTGGGTAATATTTGGCCAGTCATTGTCTCTTGGTCCTAGGAAGCAAGCAAATGCAAATCACTTCTGAAAACTGCAGGGACATATCCAGGCAGTCACCAGAAGTCAACCCTGACCAAGAACAAACAACAAAAATCTCAATTATTCATGTTATTAAGCAAATCTGGAAAAAGGAGATACTTCATACCAATTTTATTATTTTTATTATTATTATTTCTTTTATTCATTAAACATGAAACTCAGTCAACTGAACATTCAAAAATGCATCACAAATATCATTGACTGGTACTGATGGTTGATACGGGCTGCTGCCAGCGTCATAGGTATCAACCAAGTTCCTTCTTAAAATATATGATGTTCCTAGTAGTACAGTTTTTTGCAGTTCCGCTGGTGTTATTGCAGAAAGGTGCAAATTTCTTTATGTGTTTTGTGAAATTCTTGGACATGGTACCAAGTGCCCTGATGACAATGGATATCACTGTTACATGTTTCATCCATAGCTGTGTAGTTTCGATGGCCAGGTCACAATATTTCATGATTTTTTCTAGATCTTTTTCTTCAACTCTGGCATCTCCTGGTACAGCGATATCAATAAACTGTACACTTCGCCCCTCTATAACCATGATATCTGGCATGTTGTGTTCCAAAAGACGATTTGTATGTATTCGAAAGTCCCACAAGATCTTTACCTTCTCATTTTTGGTAACTTTTTCCACTTTATGCTCCCATGGCTTTTGGGGATACATATAAGTCATATTTTTTACATAATTAATGACCAGTGGATTAATTTAGCAGCTTGATTGTGTCTAGCATTGTAATCAGTTTGTGCAATTTTGCTGCATTAACATATTAAATGTGAAACAGTTTCGATTTTGTTGTTGTTTTATATGTGAATGCAGCAAAATTTGGATTGTCGATGGATTTTTGTATCATTGCTTTCATGGCATTAGTTTGTAGTGCTTGTTCTTGAGCAGCGAGTATTAAACCTTACATTTCTTTCTTGATGGTTCCCATCTTAAGCCATGCCGATTTAAGGCTGTTGTTGTTGTTGTTGTTGTTAGGAAATGCCAGAGACAGTCATCTTATGTATCTTATCCCATTATTATCTCTTTCTCAGCAACAGTTGGACCACTTTTCTTCAGTTATAGATTTGCAGTAGAAGGCTAGAAAAGCTTCATGTGCCAGTTGGATTGCATTTAGTTTATCCACCCTGTATTTATTCTTGTAATCCCATTCTTTACATAAAAAATGGATTGTGAAGCTTGTTATGAAGGTTAAATAATTTAGCTCTTTTCCCCAAAGGTGTCTGCAAACATGTTAAATAGACAAAACGCTAATCGATGGCCTATATCAGCTGTTGCAGAGAAGAAAAGCAACTATGAAACTAAGTAGCAAGTAGAGCAGGTATGTCCAACCTTGGCAAGTTTAAGACTTGTGGACTTCATCTCCCAGAATTCCCCAGGTAGCATGGGATTTGGAGTCCACAAGTCTTAAACTTGCCAAGGTTGCATACCTCTGAGTAGATAAACCTCAGGATTGACAGGTAGAATCAGATAAAATTGATTGGGTAGTAAACTGGTGAACTATTGTTACCTTCTGATGAAAGATCCTTAAAAATACATCTCCTGCTATTATAATTTATTTTAATTGAACCTCCCACTTATATAGTATGGGATAGACAAGATGTCACTCTTAGGCTTTGAGCAATCATTTCCCTTCTTTTTTGTTTGAATATTGTATAAAAGGTTGATGCAACAAGCAGGGAATATGTCCCCTGTGTAGAAATACTTGGATGTGTACTTCTATATTGCTACAGTAATTTAAAAAAATGTTGGCTTGGATTTCTTGTGTTCTGCATGTTATTTGGAGCCCTTCACTTCAGATCCTTCTAACTATCTTATATCAGGTTTTTTTCCAGCCAACATAACTGTGATTGCATGACACGTATAAAAAAAGACTTCAGTCACACAGCCATCGTCACCATCTTGATTCTCCCTTTTTAAAATATCTTCTTCTTGGAGCTGACTCTCCCTTTCTGAGAACCTGGAAGTGATGCAGTCAGCACTCTGTACAGTCCTTCAACTCAGTGGTATGTGTTAGTTGATTTATAAACTCCTAAAATGAGAATGCTTCAGGTTTTTCTTTCTTTCCTTTTTTTCCTACCGAGAAATCTTCCACCCTAGCCTACGGGCATTACTGTCAGTTTTAAAAATATGTCAGTGTATAAAATATATGGATATAGTCACAACTTGTTGTCCCAGACTTTATTAATCTTCAAGCTGTTTAAATTTAAAAACTGCTTTTTGACATAACATCCATTGAAATCTTCACTCCCTGAATTTTTCCTGACACATCAAGATGACATTTTGATTTTGTTTTGTGTGTTTTAAGGATGTCCCTGTTGAGTCCAGCTTAATCTCATTACCTGGTACACATTCTCTCCCCCCTCTTCCAACACTTTGGACCAGGGATGTAGCTTGCTACAAATTATTGTGTCATTGATCTGCCAAAGCCATCATCCAGGAGGGATTTTCCTAGCAAACCAATATCAAACTTGAGATAAGATTACTGCAATTTTAGAGTTGACAACTCATCAGCCTTGGGGGCTCTTTGGCAATACATTTCTTTGTTTTGCAAAGAAACAAGCTTATTTAAGTAAGGCAAAGATTCCCACTCAGTTTTTCTCCATTCCCCATTTATTATTTTGTATACAGAAAGTAGAAGCCTCTTTTTAAAACGTGCAAGCAAGTGATGTTAATCGTATGCATTAACCTGTGACAGCTTTTTATAACAAAAAAGTATTATTTCTCCCCAGACTCTTGCCATGGATCTGGATCTTCTCCAAAATAATCTTTTCGTCTTCTACATTACTCTATCAGGAAGAATGAGAGCAAGCAGGCCACAAGAACAATGAAGCTTTCCACACAGATTTCTGTTTTACTGCACTAAAATGGAACACCTCATTTGGTCTGCTACAATAAAGTGGAACCATATTGCAGAAAGCAGTTTTGCCTCTTCAAAGATGGTCCACATTGGCCAATAAAGAAGATATAAGTGACATCTTATACTAGACTGACCAGCACTTTAAAAATATAGTAGTTGCTTTGACTTTCATGAAATTCTCCACTGAGTAAAATGAATGTTCAGGTCACAGAAAACTGGAAGATACTTTTCAAAGGTCTAGTTTATATGTTGGTATGAGTTGTTTCAAAAGGAGAATATCAACATTTTTTTCCCAGTAGGAAAAAGATTTTTCTCTTCCGCCACTTTGAATTTCCCAGATTCGATTGCTTCAGTTCTATTCTGTTTTCATTTAGTTCTTACCTATGGCAGTGCTTTTCCCACCACCTTTGAAGAAGATTTGCTTGTTTCCCTATTATTTGTGAGCACATTTAAACTACAATGCATGCTACACCTAAGGAAATAAATTATTCAGTGGAGCAAGCCTTGGTGATGTCAAAATAAAGATGGGTGCACAAATGACAAGATTATGCAATTATGTCATCACATCTAATGCAACTTGTTTGTGAGATGACATCATGATGCACGTGGCATCACCTGCCTCTTTCCTTACCGACTCCACTGCTTAAGATAATATTATGGTTTAAAATTGCTGCAGTTTGTCAGTAATAACAGTATTCTGCCATATGTTGATGAAACTGTATCAGAGGTGGTATTCAGCAGGTTCTGACCAGTTCTGGAGAACCGGTAGCAGAAAGTTTGGAGAACTGCTTCTGACTGGCCCCACCCCCATCTATTCTCTGCCTCCCGAGTTCCAGCTGATTGGGAGGGAAAGGAGATTTTACAGTATCCTCCCCCTGGAGTGGGGAGGGAATGGACATATTATAGTATCCTTCCCCTGCCATACCCACCAAGCCACGCCCACCAAACCGTGTCCACAGAACTGATAGTAAAAAAATTGAATCCCACACTGTACTGTATAATGTTTGCAATACTGTTGTCAGTGCAGAACTATCAAGGCACCTGCTTTGAAAGTTGTCTCAAATGTGCCAAAGCAATTTTCAAAAAAGCAGGTGTGTTTTCAGTGTATTTAGTAGGATTTGTTTTTAGTGCAGCCGTCCCTACTAAGAATTCTTCAGTGCAACTGGAGATCTTCAGGTTACAGAAGTGTGTGATCCACTCAAACTCTGAAGGACAACCACTCCACTCAATGAATAACAACCACTAAATAACTCCTTAACTATATTAACCAGGTGGGCAATATTATAGTGCCTGATAGAATGCTGAATATAATATCTCATAATTCCCTCAATCTGTTTCTTTTTTTTCAAGAAGATTTTTATATTAGTTCTCAGAGCTACTCCATCTTATTGTTTAAAGGGGAGGAAAAGAAATAGTTTAGCAACCAAGCCGAAGGATATAAGACTGAAGGTTACTCACAATATTTTGAAGCTTCAGACAAAACCTCTATTTCCTACTCTAAATAAAACAACAGATAAAAATATTAATTGGCTGCTGCAACCTGATATCCAACATCGAGACTCAATTGTCTGTGTTACACCGGTAAAAAATAGGGCGACTTTGTCAACAAGGCCAATTACTGTATTATGTAAAATATACCAACCTGGAGAAATTCAATCAAAGATATACTTGGTGGTATGATTCTGGGGCTTGGTGGATTCTTAAATATCCATTATATTCTACTGCCCAGATTTTATAAGGCAGTTTTAGGTCCACCATGCATTCTTCTGAACTTGAAGAAATATCTGTGGAATGGGTGAGGACAGAGAGGGATTGCACTTAGCATGGTGAAAAGTAGAATATTCCTCCTCACAAACTGACACATTTGCAGCAGTGCTTGGGCTTTTTATTCAGAGGCTTAATGGCCTTTTGTTTGCTTGAAGGCCAGGTAAATTTCTGTTGTTGCATTTTCAATCCATTGATAGAGATAAGAAAAGAACCTGCTTTATAAAGGCTGGTGAAAGTGAGACGGACTTTAAAATATACAGTATTTGAAGCAAATCTTTAACTAGCCTATATATTTGTAAAATGTTGCCATGCTTCATGCTCCCATTTTTTAAAAAGAAGGATATTTCCTTCCCCCATCCTGCTCTTACAAAAATCCATAACACAGTACTTTTATATTTCGGCTACTGTTCGCAATTTCTTTCTTTCTTTTTTTTAAACTCCTCTTGTTGGGCCTTAACCTAAAACTGCAGTTCCCCACAGTTTTCAAAATCAGATAAATATATTCCTATGTTTTTAAAGTGCATATCTAATATTCCTCCCTTTCAATTTGATACGTATGAAAAAAAGCAAAAGAAACATAAGAATTTCATTGGTTCACTGATGTATTCACTGGTGTATTTTTTAAAAGTGACAGTTAAGTTACAGCATTATGCGCAGCAACGTAATGCAAGTATTCTTTTTACTTCTTTTAAATTAAAAGAACAAAAATGAGTGTCAAAACAAATATGTTTGCTATCTGAGATAACTTTGGGGACTACCTAAATAACGACTCCCAGAAGAGAGGTAAATGGAAAGAGCTAGATTATTTAAATGTATAAATTAATAACAGCACACATAATAGAGCACTTTAAAAAGGTGGAAAATCATAAGGAGTAATATTTCTGGTATTTGGGGGGGGGGAATCATTTCAAGAGCCCAGATGAAGTTTAAAAGAAAGGATAGATGGATAGTTGGAATATTTGAAAGGTCTACAATTGGAAAGACCATAGCACTTATCCTTTTTTTTCTGTTGCTATTTTTAAAAAACAAAACTATTACACTCAACATACATTTAAAAGCAATTGTATTGCTCCATAAATGTTGCAGCAACAATTGTATGTATTGGTCCTTTTTATGAGTTCATTGATACTGAAGGAGGAACTAAGTCATTCGAGTTTTCCTCTGTTTAGGTTCTAATGATATTTTTTAGCTGTATGCTGGCTTTTTAAACTTGGAAAAGCCAAATATGGAAAATCCACAAAGGGACTCTGGTAGGTAGACTATGCAGGTAGACCATGCAGGACTAGCATCCACTAGCTCAAACTCTCTCTAGCTTCTACCATACTCTCAAATCCTATACAAATGTAAGCCAGATGTATGTGAGAGCCTTTCATTGTCAGAGAGCTATCACATGCCAATGTCATGTGTAGCACGGCTAGGAACAAGCTAAGGGTGGGGGGGAGAGCTTTTTCAATCGATGTGGAGGATTCCAAGATTATAGAGACACTTCAATGAGATGCAAATAAGACAAATTTGTTGCAATAAAATAGTCATGCAACTTGGTCCAGCAAGTTCATTCAACTCATTACAAGGGTGCTGCTTTGGCATGGTGCCTATTCCAGAACCTAGATTTTTATCACTTCCAATAATTGGTTAGAATTGTATTGGTTAAATGTGACAATCTGACTGACACTCTGCTTTTCTCTTACATTCACTATTTACAAGGCATGATGAGCCATCAGTCATGATGGTCATCTATTATTTTGTGATGGCCATCTATTATTTAGCAATTCTCCAGCAATCTGAAGCCTTTCTGGCTTCCATAGGAAGACTTTGAGATAATATCATGGGGGAATTTGTCTGATATCCCCCTCGCCAAAGTTTGGCAGATAGGGATGGCCAGGAAGAATAATGAAAAAATTATATTAGCACAAAATTCTAACACCACCAGCAAGAATAATAGAGACACAGAACCTCCAGAAAGTACAATTTTGGGGGGAAAAATTCTCAAACACTCTGAGAATAAGGTAGATGGTGTCCCTTATAATATAGGAAAAATAAAGATATATTTCAGAACAACAATATTTCTTTCATCTTCTTTCCTGTATTACCATAAATTTTCCAGTTTTGTAGAGTCTCCCAACTCTTGGGACTATATTTTCTGTGAATTTTCTGCAATAAAAAGGGGAAAAAAGAATTCCATTCTCTGAACAGAATTGTATTTTGTTAATAGAAGATAAACAAAGATCCAAGTCACTATTTGTTCAGATGCTGCAGTTACCTAATGACACATTCAGCTTTATGTTCACCCAACAAGAATGGTATTGATTCAAAAATCTTTGATTCATGCAATAAATTACAATGAAGAATAGTCTTTGTAAAAAAAACACCAACAATAGAGATTAGAATACTATTTTAGCTAATACCCAGAATACTTTTTGCTCCATCAGAGTCAGAAAAATAAACTCTCCTCCAGCTCTACTGACATTACACTGAGAAGGAAACAAAAGTGCAAAATGAATAAAATAAACAGTGTCTGCTCTCCTTTGGACTGATCTTCATCTTCTCCTCTACTTGGTCTACTAGGCTGAGATCAGCAAGTCCTGATTTTCGTCGAGCCCTTAGTGTATTCTTTAGTATGAGTATGTTTGCATTTTCTGTTAACTTTGGATATAATAAACTAACACACTAAGTCTAAAGTGTGTTTTGAAACAACAGCTGGTGTTTATTTGCCTGGTTTGAGATGCTTTTCTAGAGATCGATTATTTCATATTTGTTCCGATTCTTATATGTGGGTAATCTACAGTTAGATTCATTGTCTATGATTGGTGAAAACTTAATAATTCAAGTGGTAGCATCTAAAAATATAGGAGGTTCCAAGCAGGATGTGTTTTTGTAAAATTAGGGGGGGTCAGTTCTGATAAATTCAGTATTACTAGATATCATGGAAGTCCTTTAGGTATCCAATTATTTTTAATCAATCCAATAATTGTTGAGAATTTTACATTAATTTGCTTATTATTTATTAATGATTTTTATATCCTTACAATAAATTATTTCTATCCTTATAATAAATCATTGAATTTTTACCAGAGGTGGGTTGCTGCCTGTTTGGATCAGGCAAACCGGTAGTAGTGGCGGCGGGAGGCTCCGCTCACCCGCCCAAATGATTCTGCGCATGCACAGAAGCATCGCGTGTGAGCGTGCAGACATCCATGAGTGAACCAGTATTAAAAATAATAGAAACCCACCACTGATTTATACCATGTCCAAGAAAATTTGCTTTAAAAGAAGGAGGAGGAGGAGGAGGAGGAGGAGGAGGAGGAGGAGGAGGAGGAGGAGGAGGAGAAGGAGAAGGAGTAGTAGTAGTAGTAGTAGTAGTAGTAGTAGTAGTAGTAGTAGCAGCAGCAGCAGCAGCAAGACAGAAGCCATATAGGAAAAGGTGCTTCCCATAAATCAAAGGCAGCTTCAGAAACATCTTTCGTGCTGATTTTAAAAATGAGGAACTTTCACAGCAAGTTCTCACATTGGCTAAGCCTCTTCTCTACACCCCAGTCTCTAGTTTCAGCAATGTAACAGTAGCTCTCATCATGTGTTTGCTTGAATATATGTAAGCTTAAAAGTAGATATTTGATGGAGAATGCACAATGACCCTGTCCCCTATTCTCTTTATCTTTTAACCTTTCAACTGAAGATCAGCTGTACACACAATGACTGAAATAGAAAGATGAATTCCTAAGAGTCCTTAAACAAGGAGAATAGAATAGATAGATAGATTGATTGATTTAGTTGTTGACCATATCAAAAATATAAATCTAATATAAGTGTAACAGTAGATACAAACAAAATAGGACAAGTTTATAGTTAGTTGTCACCCCTACAGTTAATCACAAATTGATTTAAATATCTGATCATGTTTGAAATAATATTTGAAGAAATAAAATCAGATTCAAACAGATGTGAAGATAACACCCATCCTGGTCTGTCTGAGTGAATGTTGGTTAATGCATCAAATGAGAATATATATGTGCCTCATCCACTTATAAGATCACAAAAGTGCACTACAGAACTCAATTTACCATGCTTATTGAGGCTTTTTTTTTTTTTACTGTTATGAAGAGAACAGGAGAGAAAAGTGGAAAATTGCTATAAATTTCCTCCCAGTTACATTTATGGACTAGTAATTGATATGTCGGTAGACTCAAAAGATTCTGGGGAAATAGGGAAGAAATTATAATGGGGGGATTATTCAATTAATTGTTCTTGATACATCATAGGTGTCAAAAATAACTGAAGATTTATCATTGTAAGAAAATCACTGTGCATAGAGAAAACCTGGGTACATTCATATAACATGTGAAAGCTATTTTTCAATATGTAGAGATCATTTTAAAGACATATCTTCCCCATCATTCCATTGATATGTGTGTGCATTTGTACATATTCACATAAACACATACTGACACACATAGTTTGTCTGACCTCTCGGTATTTAGATGATATAACAGTATAAACACATAGCAATCACTACTTAAAAGATATCTAATTGTTCAAAACCAATTATGGACAGACAAGCCTGAACCAAGAGCAAGATAAAACACATTCATTTTTGTCTGAAATTTGCTAGAGCAATTTTACAGGATGAGTTTTGGCAAGAAGCCAAGACAGAGATTGAATAGGTTTTCGAGAATTCAACCTGCTTAGATCTGGAAATAAATCTTAACCTGTAATTCATTTAATTCACCTTTATCTGGCCACCAGATGTGAGTAGAAATAGCAATCCCTCATTGAACCTTTTCTTAATTGAAAGCCCATGGTGAAAGCAGACACCTTGCTAACAAACAAGATGTTAGTATCTAAAATAGGAAAAATAGATAAAGTTCTAAAAGATTGAATTCATTTCTCTAAAAGCTTCTCCAATTCTGGCTTGGGTTTCCTTTAGCTCATCTCTGATGGAGCCCATTGGATCTGTTTCAAATAGAGTTAAGAGTTTGAGGTCCAGATGCTAATTATAATTCCAAAAGGCATTCATTACAGATTTTGGAGTTGTTTTTACACATTTCTCAAGAGACTGTATTTGCTGGAATGCCAGCACACAGCTGACAACTTACTGATTTGCTACCATGGCTACTGATCTAAAATTTCTCGTTTGAATATTTCAAAACAGACTACAGACACTATCCTCAGTATAATGGTTGCTATGAAATAATGTGATGATTAGACATCATTTAGTTGTTACACACTTGATAAGGAAATCAATTCATAACCAGATAATGTCATTATACACTTGCTTACTGTGGCTCTTAGCCATGGCAGGTTTTTTATATATATATATAACTCCTTGCTTCTAGTTTATTACCTTAACTGGAACTTATTGGCTTTTGTGCATTTTTTGTTTCAAGATACAAATTTTGGTGACAGGGTTGTATACAAAATTCCATTAATATCACTATGAAATTAAGCTGAAGCGTGATTGCCATTAGCTGGCAATCACCACCAGCAGAAATCACCACCGATTCAGAGGATCAAATTAAAAAATAAAGTTGTTTTCTACAAAGGTGTTAAAATGGCAATAAAGGGGCAAAATACGTCTTCCTGGGAAGACTGTTTGACTGACAGTGTGTCCTGCCCTCAAAAGAATAATTCCTCTGATATCTCCAGTCATCTTTCAGGAGATTAAAGCTGTCAAACAAACACTGAACTTAGGCAATGTGATTGTTGAAGACCAAAATCAACACCCGAATTGAACATTGGTAATCCAAAACTATGGCCATGAGGTTAATTGTGTTTATTGTCAGGAAAAGAATGGTCAAAACATTTAACCATATAAATATAGAGTTACCTCTGCCAGAATCTTCTGAGTATTGTCAGAAATTTCCCAACATCACTGGCCATGCTGGCTATAGATTTGGAGAATTGTAGTTTAATAACTTCTCAGATGTTATTGGTTCCCCAGATCTGGTCTCTAAAAAGAATGCTCAGAATAAACATGTTTCTTTGTAATTGAGAACTTGAAGCATAGCTTAAAATGTATAGGACCTTTCATTGATTATGCAGGATAAAATTATATATATATTTGAACTAGTTCATAAATTACAGTTGATTTTGCAGTGACATGAGTAATTGTGACAAACTAACATGACCCCTGTGGTTGCCTCTTCTACATTGCTTGCCTTTCAAGCCCCAAGATTTGATGAGAGGCCTACAATCTCTTGCAAGAAGTGAGCAACTGTAGATCTGGATAGGTTCCAAAAAGTGAAGCTGATCCAAATGAAGTCACAGAAGCAAAGTTATATTCATTGTTTTATTTTAGCATCTTTAAGTCTTCCCCATCCCAAAAGACTCTGGGTGGTAACAAAGTAAAATAAAGTGTGTGTAGGGGCGGGGGAGATTCTCATATTGCCCCCAATCAGCTTGGATCAAAGATACAGTAGAATAAGACCTTTCTAACCTGTTTACCAAAACTAAAGATGGTGAAAGATGTTTGAACCTGCACAGTGATACAATCTCATAAAGTAGTATGGTGGTAAAATGGACTGTCTTCTCTAACACCATGCTTTTAGGGCAGGGATGGGTAACTATGGCCCTTTTATGACTTGTGGACTTTAACTCCCAGAATTCTGGGAATTGAAGTCCACAAGTCATAAAGGGGCCATTTTCCCCCACCTCAGCTTTGGGGATTCTCAGAAGATCTTTTCATGGCAATAGAAGGGATTTAAAGATAATAACCAACGTTTTGAATTGGCTTAAAATATTTTGTGAATTAGGTTTTATTCTATATTAGGAGAATTGACCCACTGAAGTAACCACTAAATTTTATACCAGCCACGGCTTCTTGGTCATCTCCAAAAGTAGTTCCAAAACAGTGCCTCACAGTAGCCCAACCCATGGTTCTCAAGCTTTTCAGTCTGGACTAATTCCAACCACATGCATTCCCAACCAGTCATCACTGGGGTAGGATCAATTTCACTACAAGACTGTCAAGTGCAATAATGATTAGCCACCATTCACAGTCTTGTCACTGCAATTGGTATAGGGTCTGAAATATAGTAGGAAATTAAAGACAGGGCTACATCTCCTGTACGACCAGCCAGGATAGCACATTTGTCTGTCAGATCATGAATATATATAACTATCTGATAACCCTGTGCTGCCTGTGTATTTATTTATCCTAATCCTATATTAGGTAGGAAACTCCCTGATTGCGGTGACAATTAAATTAGTTACAAATGTTTTCCCTATGCCCCCAGAAGTGTCAAGAAAAGTGATATCTATTGTAACTTGTGTTTGTGAGGGAAAGACACGCAGGAGCCGTGGATGCAAGAGAGACCTTTATTAAGACAGAGATGACAGCGATTCGAACTTTCCCTGAACGGTCAGGGTATTTATACTAGCACTCAGACCAACTGTCAAAATGACCAGCCAATCAGGTCGCAGCTGGTATTTGCATATTCAATCAATGATATCACCTTGTTATTTTGCTAGCTGATCCATGATCATTTGGTATGTTTTTTTTTTCTGATCTTGATTTAGAAGTGTTTTCTTGTCCGTGATATTTGCACTAAGCTGTTTATATTTCTCCTCAAAAATAATCAAAGCCATGTTGAAAATGTCAAGACCAAACATCATTTGTAATGTTGTATTTTCCCCTTACCAGAGGAGCCCCCCCTGTGGAGTACTGTGAAGCTGTTACCATGGCAACTCACTGTGCTGTATAGTAGAAACCATTTTATGGCAGTACTATAGAAGCCATTTTAAGGCACAACAGGTTGTATCTTAACAGAACACACACACCAAAGTGTGTTAGGGGTGTCTTACCTCCATTATTTTCCAGAGAGTAAGTCATCTGTGTACCAGGTTTGGTTGAAATTGCTCGAGGCATTCCAGAGTTTTGCTGAAACATACATGCACACATACAGAGTGTGTATATATGTATGTATGTATGTGTATGTGTATGTATGTATGTATGTGTGTGTGTGTGTGTGTGTGTGTGTGTGTATATATATATATATATATATATATATATATATATATATATATATATATATATATATATATATATATATACACACACACACACACACACACACACACACACACACACACACACACACACACACACAATTTGACCTTCCATCCCTTAATGTCATTCTCTAGACCTGTCTATTGTATGTCCCATATATCATAGATTCCATTCCTGAGTGCAATAAATTAAGAATCTAGGATGGTACAGATGTTGAGATGAACAATTCTGGTACTAATGATAGCTTGAAATGGAATATTTACCCACAATAAACCTTCAAAAGGTTTGTCACCTGAAACAGAGCAGAAAATGTCTTTCCAAATACCAATGTCAACCGAGGAAGTCTGAACCAGGGGTGGGTTCCATCTGCTGCTACTGCTGGTTCCCCCAGGGATGTACCTCACATGTATGCACTTCATGCACATGCGCTTCGTGCCCATGCATGCGCTTGATGCGTGCTGCGCTCATATGCACAGTGCAACAAAAATTACTCTGCACACGCATAGAAGGCAAACCCAGGCCACAAAGTTACTACCAGTTCAGGTGAACTGGTCCGAACCAGTAGGAACCCACCTCTGGTCTAAACAATAGTACCTAACAGCTTGATAGAGCTAGGGCTGGGATTAGGGATAAAAATCTACTCACCAAGTCAGATTATTGGCTGTGCCTGATGGTTGGGTTGCTTTCCTATTTTGTAAATAGTATTTTCTTCTCTCATGCCTATATTCCTTTCTTGTCATTTGTTCTCATTACTTCATAACAGCTTCTGCTCACAGAGTGGATGCTGCTCATTTATTTTGCAGATAGCATATGAAAATTTAATTGGTAAAATAAAATTCAGTGTGCATGTCTTTGATCAGTTTGGCACATACATATGTCCACATTTACACATATAATTTGTAAATTGGGAATAAAAGTGGAAGAGGATATACCATGTGGAGAAGACTTTACAGTTATTTTAATAGTAAAAAGCCCCACAAGGAAAGTGAATTTATTTTAAGCGGCCAATATGTAGCATCCCACATTTTTTTGAACAAACAGTTCGAAAGCTGTGGAGGTTGTTTGGGGTGGGGGTGGGGGGAAACAAATCAATATTGTTTATTCTATTTTATTTTTATTTGGTTTGTCAAGCATATATGAGAAAAGAAGCATAAATATGAATATAACATATAAACATATACGTATAAGCAGGTATAAGTATATACATAAGAAATGAGTACAAATAAATGGAAACAGTAGGACAGGGATTGTAGGCACGCTGGTGTGCTTATGCACATCTCCTTTACAGACCTCTTAGGAATGGGGTGAGGTTCACGATAGACAGTTTAAGATTGAACTTTTGAGAGTTTGAGGATGTAACAACAGAGTCAGGTAGTACATTCCAGGAATTGACCACACAGTTGGTGATGTCATATTTTCTGAAATCAAGTCTTGTGAGGCTATGAATGGTATATTTAATTCAAGGAGATTAAAATTTTCTGATACTAAAGGCTTTTCTTTCCAGTTCTGAAATCACTTGAAACACTCTGAGAATTGGCAAATAATTCATTCTGATGGAGAGAGGCAGAGCATTCACACAGGGAAGGAAGAAAATCCATTACTACTTAGTCTGGAGTAAAATAATGAAAAGCTCTTTAATAACATCAGACAGCAACTACCAATACTACTTGAGAGGAAACATTTACTACATGTTGTGAAAAAGTTTTGCTTCACATTTTGGGAAAGTGTTAAAAGTTCTCATTTGTTACCTCATTTTAAAAATCCTAACAGACACAAAATGTTAACTTACCAGGATGGGGATTAAGGGAGGGCAATTTGTCAGTGAACCAGAAATCAGTACTGGGGTTGTGGTTCATGCTGATAAGAGCATGGAGGAAATTCCCTCCTATTGCTAGAAAAACTGGAAAGCGGAAACTTGAAGTAAGACTGTTCGAGCTGATAAGAGACAAAATTACCTTCAATTAAGAGAGTTTTCTCCCACTTTGCTGCCTCCTTTCGATTTACAGTGTGAGAAAAAAAAATACTTATAGAACTTCTTATGTTTGCAATTAGCTATTCCTGAAACGTTTATAATGGGCTTCTAAGATTAATAAATACTGCTAAACAATGTGACTGAATGTAAAAAATGATACACCTAAAACAATGGTGGGTTCCAGGACCGAGCATTCACCATGTGCATGCACTCTGCGCAGACATGCACACCACTGCCCTGCGATGCTCCAGCTGTTCAGCGGAGCATCACGCAGGCACCGTATGCTGTGTGCGTGTGCGCAAATGGCCCAGTTGGGTCAAATACAGGTAAGGAGGCTGGCGGGCAGGTGGGACCTCCACAGCATCTTACTGGAACAGTGCCTGCTGCTCCCAGCAGGCACCAGTACGCTCGTACCAGGGCGTACCGGCCGTAACCCACCACTGACCTAAAAAGCAAATTAGATATCATTCTTTTCCTCTCACCCAGCCCAAATATTCTTACCAGCCTTTCAAGATTTTGCTGTACAATTTGGGAGATAATGTCAATAAAATGTGTTTATTGACAGTGCAACAAAAGGGCTACAGTTAAATCAAGCGATTGCAATGTGTTCAAAGATTTAGAGAAACTGGTTGATATTTTATTGGCCAAATTCCAGCCAACATTAGATACTTTAAAGTCCTGTTCATTTTATCCTAGTATGAATGGAGATCCTATGACCTCCTTAATATCGCTGATCTTCAGACTGGAAAATTCTGGATGTTGACTCTGTAGACTTGAACTGATAGGAGCTAGGAATTCAGATAAGTTGAATATTATCTGGATATCCACAACTTGTTCGTACCTATTGAGAGCTATGCATGTACAGAAATCAATGGTTGTTAGAAGTTTTCTGCTTTGATCAGATGTTTTGAAATAGGAAGCAAGACTTAAAAGGACAAGAGGAGGGCCATCTCAGTTACATTATGCTTTGATTGAAATTGTTCTGTTCTCCTCCCAAGGCCAAACGAAACTACAATGCTTGTAGGCAAATCAGCATAGGTGTTCATAACCACTTTGATCTAGGCATGTAAAATAATTCTTTATGGCTTCCTTCCTTATTAACTCATATACTCTACCTGGCCTTCCAGGTTTTGTTTCTTCTCTGAACAAAGGGGTGAGAAGCTAAGTTTTTCATGAATTGTTTTAAAGTGTAACAAATACAAGAAGTGAAGCCTATCTAGGAAGCATATAGAAGCCAGAATGCTGCCAAAATATCCAAAGGCTATACTCAGTTTATGTTTGCTTGATTTGGGGTAAGTATTGTAACTTTTCCCTGGTTTTCTCTAGACTAGTCTTAGTATTTTTTCTTAAGCTCCTCATGATGAATGTGACTGAACACACTTTAGCATTTGATCTAATGCAGGGGTGTCAAACTCAAGTCCCGTAGGCCAAATCCGGGCTGTGGGGTACTTAGATCTGGCCCTTGGGGCCATCCTGGAAACAGTGAAGGACCAGCTCATGGTGCCTCTGCCAACCTAAATAAAGCTCGGTCGAGCTCTGTTTCTGATGGAAAAGGATTGCAGGAGGCCATCGCAGCCAGAAACAGAGTTTGGGAGCCCGTTTTGGCTGGCAGAGTGCTTGGGCCATCACAGGGACTCCCTGTGCCATCAAAACAGCTAGGGCGAGGCCGAGGCTCATGAATTAATTAGGGCATTCGTTGGAACCCTGATACCTCCAACATGAGTGAGATTGAGTTGCCCACATCCACCCTAGCCATGCCCACACCAGCCCCCTGAAGTCAAACACAATCCTGATGATGCCCTCAATGAAATCAAGTTTGACACCCCTGATCTAATGAATATATTCCATGATGAGGGTGGCCAAAAAGCATTCATATTCCACCTCCTCTGGATCTTTATTGTGTTGTCTAGCAAAATGGTTTTTTTTTTTATGATGGAAATTTTCTTACAAATGGCTCAGCTGTAGCATCCCTTTGGAGACCCTTGCTAGAATTTGGAATGCCAGAGTATTATAATGCAGTTCTTACCTACCGTATTTTTCAGAGTATAAGACCCACTGGAATATAAGACGCACCAAGATTTTGACAGGCAAATTTTAAAAAAAGTTTTTGCACTCTGCAGACGTCCCAAAATGGGAATAGCATTTAGGAGGCTTATAGAGTGCTCGGAGGGAGGGGGGAATGGGCAAAAATGGACCTGTTTTTCATTTTAAAAAAGGGCATGCATAGCCTTTAGAATGCTTCCAGAGTGCTCCTGGGGATGGAGGGGCAACATTGAGCAAAAAATGGCCTGTTTTTCACTCATTTCTGCCCTCTCCAGCCCCAGGAGCACTCTGGAAGCCTCCTAAAGGCTATGCTTGGCCATTTTGGTGAAGGGGTTTTGGGAGGCCAAACATGTTGTATTCAGTGTATAAAATGCACCCAAATTTTCACTCTCTTTTTTTGAGGGAAAAAGGTTTATACTTATACTCCGAAAAATATGGTAGATCAATGGTCAATTTCAGAAGGAAATATAGGGGGATTTTTGATAGTCCATGGAAGATGTGCTAATATAAATTCTAAAGGAGTTTATTTTATCATGTAGGTGAGACAATATTTAAGGGCATTGTGTGGAGGGGCAAGGAATATTATCAAGATGTGAAAAATAACTCACTTTTCCATATCATCTAATATAAATTGGGCAACTGATATTTTTAATCAGTTGGATGATATTTCGTATTAAATCTGGATTCAGTTCCAGGGCAAACAGATGGTGGTTGTGCATGGTATGTTTCACTATGGTAATCCACTATTCCAAGAGAAATGCACTAATCTGAAACAATCAGGATACAAAATTTATATTTTAGTAATGTATTGCATGTGGGCTGTATTAGAAAATTGTTAGAAACCTCATTCAATATAAACAGCCCCAATTCACAATGTTAGTTTTAATCTCTGAAATCCTATGTAATGGAGCAAAGTTCATCCTTTTCATATTTACTTAATTGATCCTAAAGTTATATGTTTGTTCCTCATCAAACAATAATACTGTAAGAGAAATGCCATTTTCTAAAGAGGGTTGCCAAATGCATATTTTATGATCTTTCTGATATCAAGAGAAGACTTCTAGAATCATCACATGTTTTATTTTTATTTTTAACTATCACCATGTCGGGAATAAAACTAATGGAGAATGGTGTACAATAGCAAACCCACAGCTATCTCAAATTTGTCCATATGCAAATTGATTGAAAGATACTATTATGAAAAAAAAAATATTTTCAGGAGGAAAATCTCTACTGTTTCCGTAGGCCTGTGGAAATCCATCTGCTCAACTGAGCAAACCATGTCATTCAGACTTTTTTTTAAAAAAAACCTTCAACATATGTTAAAGCATATTCTATGCATTTCTGTTGACAATTTAAAAATTTCTAGTAATATATGCAATACACACAAACAGACAGACAGACAGACAGACAGACAGACAGACAGACAGACAGACAGAGATAGATAGATAGATAGATAGATAGATAGATAGATGATAGATAGTAGATGTATGTATGTATGTATGTATGTATGTATGTATGTATGTATAGATGATAGATAGATAATAGATAGATGATAAATAGATAGATGATAGATAGATGATAGATGATACATACATAGATAGATGATAGATGATAGACAGACAGACAGACAGACAGACAGAGAAACAAACAGATGAGCTGATGAGAGAAAGGGGGGAACAGTTCCATAGTTTGATACTCCAAGATATGCATACCTCTCTAAGTCACAGGCTGGGAGGGGGGGAGAGACAGATGAGGGAGAGAGATGAGAGAGAAAGAGAGAGACAGAGAGAGAGGGGGAGAGAGAGAGAGAGAAATATATGTATGGTTTCAGTTAATTCTAAATGAAAAGAACAACAAAGGATCTTCTGGTGCTTGAGATAAAGAGCATGTATATATATTTGGATCATGTATTCTATTCATGTTTATTAGTTTAGTAATTATGGTGTGCTTTTTGCATTTCCATTATCTTGAGATCTCACCTTGTTCATTGCAGGCAAGATTTGTGCATGGTCATTAAGCAGCAAACGAAGGAGCAGCTGATGTTAAATGCAGAGTTCAAAGCCAGAGAATCCATCAGAGAGAGAGAGAAAGAGAGAGAGATGGGTGAAAGGATGCAGCTTGGAAGCAGTGCAGAAGTGTGGAGAAAGGCTGTAGACAGATAATCAAAATCAGGATGGAAAGAATGAATAAAGGTGTGTTAACCCTTAGACTAAGCTTTGTAGATGAGTGTGTGGCTACAGGGAAACACTCTTGATCCTTCATAGACATGGAAATTCTAGTCAATGAGAGAAGGTTCCCTTAAATTTCAGCTCTCTGTCCTCAATGGTTTTGTGTTCTACAAATGCTGATGGCTGCTACATTATTTTCATTTGTTTACATCTAACACTGGTGCTAAATATATAATTACAGATTTTAGGTGAATATCTTTGTGTATTTTTAACCAATCAATATTTAAGTATAATCCTATGCTTGTCTTCTTGAAAGTCAGTCCTGTTTTGTCCTTACCCTTATTCCCAGGTAAGGTAAAGGTAACAATAAAGGTTCCCCTTGCACATATGTACTAGTCATTCCCAACTCTAGGGAATGGGTGGTGCTCCAGAGATGGATTGCTGCAAGTTCGGCCCAGTTCAGCAGAATCGGTAGTGGAATTTGGCCAGGGTCACCGAACCGGCAGCAACCCAGGCCTGACACCAAACCAGTTCCCTCACTGCCACTTGGAGACCGCCATTTTGAATGTTAGTGACTGCATGTGCACAGTTCACTGTAAATTGTTCTGCACATGCACGCAGAACAATTTATATTGAAGTGCGCACAAGCACAAAGTGCATGCACACAAACATTGTCTGCAGGTTGTGAATCAGCAGTAATGCTGGCAGCAATCCACCCCTGCGGTGCTCATCTCAGTTTCAAAGCCGAAGAGCACTGTCCAAAGCACTGTCCAAAGATGTCTCCATGGTCATGTAGCCAGCATGACTAAACGCCAAAGGTGCACGGAATACTGTTACCTTCCCACCAAAGGGGGTCCCTATTTTTCTACTTGCATTTTTACATGCTTTCGAACTGTTAGGTTGGCAGAAACTGGGACAAGTAATGGAACGTGGTGCTAGGGATTTGAACCACTGAACTGCTGACCTTTCTAATTGACAAGCTCAGCATCTTAGCCATTGAGCCACCATGTCCCTCTATTCCAAGGTAGAAATCTAAAAAGAAGCCTGTCGCAGATCCTTTTCAAGGAAAATAATGCTATTTGTTTAAAGGACACCTGTCAAGGAATAAGCAGGCAGGTAACTCATAAGTTCACTCTCCTCTATTTCAAAATGAACTTTAGATCAAAGCTTTCATGAAAAGATGTGCCCTTTTCGAAATCTTATGGGCAAAGAATGCATGCTCAATAGATACTTCCATCTAGGAAAGTTCTATATACAAATATATACAAGTTCTATATACAAATGCATACAGAGTCCTTGAACTATGACCCCAAAATTTTTGTTAAGAAATTTTTCCTCTATTTAGGACCTTTCTTATCACCGTTGTTAAGTGAACCATTGCAGTAGTTAAGTTAGTAGCACAGTTGTTAAGTGAATCTGACTTCCCCATTGACTTTGCTTGTCAGAAGATTGCAAAAGACCTGGAATGAGCCTGGAACATTGCAACCATCATAAATAGGACCCAGTTGCCAAATGTTCAAATTTTGATCGCATGAGAATGCTGCAACAGTCATGTGAAAAATGCTCATAAGTCACTTTTTTAGTTGTAATTTCAAACAGTCACCCAATGAAAGGTTGTAAGCTGAGGACCACCTATATTCAACAAAGTTTGATCTAGTGGTTAAGATATCATGCTAGAAATTGGGAGACTGTGGGTTCTAGTCCCATTTCAGGCATGAAAGATGGTTGGGTGACTTTGAGCCAGTCCTTCTCTCTAAACTCACAGGTTTGTCGTTGTTGTGAAATAGAAAGAGGAAGGGGTATGTACAAAAGTATACATGTTAGAGATAGTGGCATACCATTACAAATGAGTGAAAATTAGTTTGCACTGTTCATCTTCACCATCTTTATCCTAATTTAATTATTGCTGCTTATATGCCACTTCAATCCAGAGACTCTTAAGCCAACATCCATAGGGAAGGAGCAAACAAGTCAAGATGATGACCACAAAGCCACTGAGTCCTTCCAATCTTTTTGTGTGCACCACAACTGCACGATTGTGATTCCCCTCTTGACTTTTGTGACCCCCTCCCCCTCCACAACAGGCATTTTTGCTTTGAGTCATTTACAATAATGGAATGCAAAGTAGAGAATGGTGGCAGAGAAACCTAGTAAGCAGATCTGCATAATGAAAGCTATGAACAAAAGGCCTTTGGCCTGCAATCTCTCTGCTGGCATGGATGTATACATGTAAGATGAGCAACATTTGGAAGCAGCAAGTAAAAGCTTTTGGTTTGCACAGAAAGATTACCCTTGCTTTGCCATGGAAACAAGCAGGCTTAATGAAAACGAACTTGGCTGATTTCCACCATGAGCTAAAATTGTTCTATAAATAGGACTTATTCTTTGCATCAGCTGGCCAGTGTGCTCCAAATTATTTGTGAAGGTGTTTGTGGCAAAGAAGACAAAGGAGGAAAAAAAATAAACTGAGTAAATGGTTCATGCTTTTTCAACTGTTTAAAATGTTGAATATACACTATGGTTCTGATTCCATGGCTGGGCTGCCATTGATTCTATGTGCCTCTATTCGATTTTATTTCACTGACTAAGAATAGGTAGGAATCTCAACCAAAACTCAAACCTAGTGTCACTTATCCCAGCGTGAATGACCTGGATATTGCTTGCGAGGCCAAACTCTTAAAAATTAGATTGGGCATTAATTTTCCCTTCCCTTTATGCAGGTACTGAAAATGGACCGTGGCAGGAAGTTTTTCAACCTTGGTAACTTTAACAGACTAATAGCACAACAGAGTTGATAGGGATCTTGAAGGTCTTCTAGTTCAACCCCCTACTCAAGTGGAAAACCCTATACCAGGGTTTCGTCAACCTTAAACACTCAAAGAGCCATCTGTATCCCTTTCCCACAGAAAAGAAAACACCGGGAGTCACAAAACCCTTTTGTCATCTAAAATGAAGATAACACTGCAAATATCATTCTTTTTACCTTTATGCTATGTATAAAAATACTATAGTGTGCTGTATTTATGAAATCAATGAACAATGAAATTTTTTTTATTTCTGCATGCAACAAAATCATTTTGAAGTAAAAAAAAAAAGACACTGGGTTGAAGGTTACTTTCTAATAAAATACTCAATATTTATTTGACTCCTTCTGGTATTTATGAAATAAAAAGGCAAACTTAAATTATCCACCTGCAGCAAACCAAAAATGCTGTCTGCTTCTGTGTACCATCATTCTTTTATTGCATGTACTGGAGGGTTGATGTAATTTGGGCTCCTGAACCTCAGCGCACAGCATCTGCACATCACGGATGTAAGATGTCACCTTCATCTTACATAGTATTGTAAGATGTCATCTGTGAGGTGGTGTTTCACCTACCAGGGGTCAAAAAGCTCAATAAATCTCATGCTGGAGGGTGTCGCACATTGGTGGTTGTGACATATTTTGAGTGACAGGGAGCCAGAGCAGAGGGATGAAAGAGCCATTTAAAACAAATGGTTGTTCAATCTCTTCTTAATAATCTCCAGTAGGTTGTCTCCACAACATCTGGAGGCAACCCATTCCAATGCTTCTAACTGTCAAGAAATTTATTCTTACTTTTAGGTTGGTTCTCTCCTTTCCATCCATTCTTTCTTGTCCTGCCTTCAGGTCCTTTGGAGAATAGATTGATCCCTCTTCTTTGTGGCAGCCCCTCAAATACTGGAGTACTCCTATTATGTCACCCTTACTCCTTCTTTTCACTAAACTAGACATACCCAATTGCTGAAACTTTTTAATATGTTTTAGCCTTTGGTCTCCTAAGCATCTTTGTTGCTCTTTCTAGCATCTCAACATTTATTTTATATCATGGCAAGTAAAACTCAATGCAATATTTGAAATGTGGCCTTAACAATGTGTTATAAATTGGTAATTTATAAGTTCACTTCACATGATCTTGATTCTATCCCTGTGTTAATGCAGCCTAGGCTGCATTATTTTAAGAGAGGTGTATGTCAACTTCCAAAATTATCCAGCCAGCCAGAAACACTGGAATAAAGTAATGGAAGATCCTTCCTTGCAGTGATAGGTTCCAGCCAGTATGGCCCAGTACAGCCATACCAGTAGTAGTCAGGAGCAGCTGACAGCGTACCAGTATGGTGGCTCGTTTGGCCCACCCTCCCACCCACATTCTATACCGGTTTTTAAAGCAACCAGCCAACTGTACATGTGTCACTGCGCACAACATGCGGCGCCTGCAAAAGCTCCGACAAGCAGCTAGGTGTCGCAGGGGCATTGGATGCGCATGTGTGCACAGCATGCATGCACGAAAGGGCACGTGGCCCCGTGAGCACCATACTGGTAGAGACGGGGAGAGGAACCCACCACTGCTTCCTTCCCTTTCTGCATATCAGAATTTTCAGCTGGATAAGATGACCAGATCAGCCTTTATCTCTATGCATATTCTCAGGAATTGCTTGTGGGCTCAGAGACAAGGAGGGATGTGAGTCAAAGCCTTGCCTTGGTCAAGGAGATATTGTGCAGAAATCGCTGGCTGTTTATCACAACACATACCAGGTACTCTTCTCAATCCTATGCGCTTGAGCTGCCTTCACCAGTGGCATCTGAGGTGTTGGAACAAGCATTCCATTGGTATGCTGTAGTTTCTCAAGCTGTAATTGAAAGGCTCCTGGGGCATGTTTCTTGCAACTGGATTGCAGCTTTATGGCAGTAACTGGAGATTCCTTCTGTAGGTATTTGAGACAGTGCATATCTCTGAAGATCCTTGCTTAAGATAGCAGAAACGTGCTGATGCTGCAAAATAGCACAGAATAGATAGGAGTTCAGAAGATGAAGAGTAGAGTAGAAAAATGAAAGCAATAAGATCCCCAGTGCATATTAATTTAGCTTTGAACTATTCTACTTGACAGGCCTGTCGTCTTTATTGTGGTTTAGCCTATTCCTGTTGGCTGCAAAAACACCAGAGAATTCTTTATTATTCTTCAAAACACAAAAGTGTGCTAAGATAATTTCTTTAGAATAGAATAATATTTTACAATATTGTTGTGTTTTAAGGAACCTTGGATTTTCTCCCATAATAAGCAATTAAAAATAAATCCAGGAAGCTTATCTGGAACATCTAGTAAGAGAAGGGATGCTATTCAGTAGTAGAGCACCTGCAGCTTTCAGATCTTATCTTTGGCATTTCCAGATAAGGCTGCTTTAAATCCTGGGAGCCTTGCTGGTTTATGTGAATGGTAGATACATTTTATGTACTGTGGATAGGTGAAGAGCATTTTCTTGTGTTCCTAGTGGCCCAAAGTCTCATCATCATATTCTGATACTTGTATTGAATCCACAATATGTATTATATTAACAAAGCAGACAGGCATCAGAATATGATGCTGCAAACACGCAGAGGAGATGATGGGACTGGTCTGTAAAGGGCTCCTATTGGGAAAACACCTGTGTGTGGGGGTGAAAAGCCACCCTGCTGGTTAATTTGACTCATAATGATTCTTGAGATAGAGGCAGGGAGACGTGCCTTCCCCGCTAGCAGCAGCTTTCCCAGAATTGGTTGTTTAAATCATTCCATATATGGACTGATAGAAAAGACATCTGGATTATTTGCAAAGCAGATTGTTTGAAAGGATGCTTCTAAAAATGTTGCTGCTGCTGGCAGAAGCCCACTCACCATGGGCAATCATCTTCTGAGACAATAATATTATATTCTGTCAATGGTTTTGCTGGAAGGAGGAGGAAGAGGAGGAGAAGGAAGAGGAAGAACGCTTCGGGGGCAGAGAAGACAATAGCTTGAGTATTCAGTTTAGGCAACAAGAGCCACAAAACATTTTGAGTTTTTGTAATTACTCACAAAGAATGTCATGTTTTCTATGCTGCATATTAGGATGGTCCTATAACCTATAGTACAGTAGGAAGTTATCACCCAGCCCTCTCCCAGAAAAATGAAATATCCTAGGAAATATTGAAAAGGCAGAATATTTCTCTGGATGTGAAAAGGAAAACACGTTTTAAAAGACAGAATAGCTCCCTGTAGCTTCCTGCCCATCCCCACTTTGTCAACGGGCCATTAAGAAGGCCAAGCTAGTCCACTTTACATAATAAAGAGTTCTCCCCTTCAGCTCCAGGGGGATGGGATTAAGGCATGATAATATTGGCCCTTTACCCAACTCACCACATAGCATCTGAGAACTCAACCAAACCTGGATTCAAAACGTAGCCTAGAGAGTTCCCCCTGCATGGCCCCATGGGAGTCTGACAACCAATCAGAATACAAGATCAAGATCAAAGGCCAGAGGGGGATAAAACTAGGGACTCGGTTTTGCATCTTGGAGCGAAGGGAGAGGACGCGACAAGAGGTGTAGCAAAAACAGTCCTTTATTCAAGCATAGTAACTACGATTCAACGTGGCGTGGTTCGCGCCAAACATTTATACCCCCGAGTTTGAACAATGAGCCAATAGGGCGTCGAGTAGCTCAACCAATCGAAGAGAGGATTAAACCGGCTCCGCCCAAGAACCAATCAGAAAGGGAGACCTTACTTCCCGCGCTAGTATTCAACACCCCTCCCCCCCTAGTCAAGGTACCCTTAGGAAGGGCAAACATAGTCTTGTAGATAGGTGGGACGGTGACGCTCTCGTCCCGACCTTCGTAATTCCCCAGCGGTTTTCGTCGAGGGGGAAACCGCCGGCGGAGGCGTGTCCGTGGCGGGGCGGTGCGTCTGCGGTGCGGCCCCAAGAGATGGTGCTGGCCCGGGCCCCCGTGCCCAGTGTCCATTTGTCCAAGGTGGCGTCTCCGTGGCAACAAGAGTGTCCGACAGTGGCCCCCTGCAATCTGGTTGGGATGTAGATTCAGAGTCTCGATAAGGGCTTCGCGGGAAGGAATAGCCGGATGAGGCACATCTGTCCGAGAAGTCGGCTTGTCCCCCGTTCCCCGAATGGAGACAATCCGTTGGGGAAAGGGTCATCAAGGGTAGCTCACGCTGAGAGCGAGTGTCTGAGGAGCTCGGGCCGTCTGCTTCCGCGGGGAGGCGTCGCCTTAACTGGTCCAGGTGGCGCCTCCATTGTGTCCCGTCGGCCAGACCGGCCCTGAAGGAGCAGGGGCCAGTCAGAGCTGTGATGGTCGCGGGAACCCACCGTGGATCCCCGGAAAAGGAACGGGCCCATACGGGATCCCCTAACTTAAACGTATGGGAAGGAAGGGCCCCTAGGTTGCTCGGCAGATCCCCTGCGTAAAGTGGATGTAGCCTATCTAGGGGGGTTCGCAATCTCCTTCCCATCAAGAGCTCCGCAGGACTTTTATTAGTCGTTGGGCAGGGTGTAGAGTGCTGGCTCAGGAGATACGCCGCCACTCTTTCCTGCCAGTCGCCCTGGTCCATGCGGCCCAAGGCTTCTTTGGCTGAGCGAACTGCACGCTCCGCCCGGCCGTTACTAGCTGGATGATAAGGGGCTGTGGCTGCGTGTCTGATTCCTTGTTCGGCCAGGAATTCTTGGAACGTGGTGGAAGTAAACTGGGGCCCATTATCTGAGACTATCACATCCGGTAGCCCATGTGTGGCGAACATCTTACGAAGGGCCCTCACTGTACTCTCTGCTGTAGTGGAGGTCATGATTACCAGCTCCACCCACTTGGAGTAAGCATCGACTACTATGGATTCGTTGGGCTTCTGCACTCGGCGGCGAAAAGTAAAACGACGTGCGATCAGAGAAGGTGAGGGGGCGTAATGGTCCCTCAGCCTGGACATCAGCTCGTCCCACCCCAGTTTGTAGGCTGGCCTCGGGGCGGCCAGAGCTCTCGCAGAGGCAAACATGGAAGGCTCACAGCAGGACAAGAAAAAACTGCATTTCTCCTCGTCAGTCTGTGCCCGGTTCTTCGATGCGATTAGATAACACTCGAAACGCTCCATGAAGCCGTCCCATGATTCTCCGGCAGATCCAAACGGCGCGAAGGGAGGAAGCGATGACGCCATTGTGATATGAAGCCAGAGAAGGAAGAAGACGGCAAGAAAATTTTACGTTCGCTGCCGGAGTTCTCAACCTGAGGAGCGGATTCGTGCTGCTTCAGACGCGGTGGCAAGCTGGCTTGTTCTCCTCCGTGGTCGCGGGAATCTCATCCCACCTTCGTCGCCAGTTTTGCATCTTGGAGCGAAGGGAGAGGACGCGACAAGAGGTGTAGCAAAAACAGTCCTTTATTCAAGCATAGTAACTACGATTCAACGTGGCGTGGTTCGCGCCAAACATTTATACCCCCGAGTTTGAACAATGAGCCAATAGGGCGTCGAGTAGCTCAACCAATCGAAGAGAGGATTAAACCGGCTCCGCCCAAGAACCAATCAGAAAGGGAGACCTTACTTCCCGCGCTAGTATTCAACACTCGGCATCTCAGTTAGCCCTTCTCTTTTCTCCACCAACATTGAGGCATGTGATCACCTTTTCTGTTCAGGACTCAAGCCATGTGGCCTTGTCCAACAATAAACCATCTTTCCAAGCAGCCTCCATGTTTCCAGTGTCTTTTTCCCCATTTGGAGCAGAACCCAGAAGGACATTTCTTTCAACAGTACATCCATTTCTCCCCTTAGCAAGTTTTCATACAGTTCTACATAGAAGGATTTATGGGAAACTGAATTCAAATGTAGCTTATTTTTTTTTGTTTATTTGGCATTAAGAGATTACTAGTTGAGGTTTGTATACCTTCACATTTAGCATTCATGTTTAGACTTTACAAATTCATAAAGTGAATCTGTCTTAAACTATCAACTTCACTATGGTGCAGGCTGAAGTTGAAAATTCCAGAGTGGGCCGCATGTATATCAAAGTGGTCCTTGAAATATAAGGAAAAATAAATGGCAAAGGATGTTTTTTTCTGTCAGTAATCTTCTACAAATGAGTGCTAGGTTGGAAGATAAGGCTATGAAACTGTGGGGAGGGGTGGGGACAGAAGAAAAATGCTTTTTAGAAATGCAGGTTCTAACCAAAACATTTAAGCTACTATAATAGCTATTTTATTAGTTTTTTATCTTAATTTACAAATAATTTGGGTATCAATTTAAATTGCCAATGCGTACAGTATATAGTGGACTTTTGAATAAGACATGAGATACAGATTCAATGTTTAAACATATCCGGGTATGATTTTCATATGAGAGACTGTGATATCCTCTGATTGTCATTCTGATGCGTGATGTATAGACTTGGGCAAAACTTTACTTGAGTAAAAAATGCCTTTTATGCAGAGAATGCATGATCTTAAAAATGTATCCAAATGGGTATTTAAATCCCAGACCTTCTGGTTAAATTCTGCTAAGGTCTTATCAGGGCTTAGGATAAGTAAGGTTGGCTTTGAAAAACCCCAGTATATCAGATCTCGGTCAATTTATCTTCTCTTCAATAGGGATTCAAATATATTCAGGGTAAGACGAACAAAGAAAGTACACCATAGGATTTGTTTTTCCCAAAACCTGTATACACCATAGAAGAGGTGCAATTCAATTGTAATTGTAAGCATTGTAAATGTAACCATTCTAAGTCAAATGAAATGTGTGTGCTAGGCTTTTAGAAATTTACCGAATAAAGAATAATAGAGTTGGAAAGCACCTTGGAGCTCAAGCAGGAAACTTTATGCCATTCCAGACAAAAGTAACTGTTCAATTTTCTTAGAAACCTCTATTGGTGGAGCAGCCACATATTCTGTAGGCAAGCCATTCCACTGAGCAATTGTTGTCATTGTCAGGACATTTCTCTTACTGTCATGTTAGCCCTAGTCCTGCTAATCTACACATACCTAGTTGGATAGGGACCTTGCAGGACTTCTGATCCAATCTCCTGCTCAAGCAGGAAAGCCTAAACCATTTCAGACAAGTCTGGAATTCAATCTTGTCACATTCCTTTCCTTAAACCAGATACAGAACCAATCTGTCTCCATCTGATGTATACACAGTGGTGTCCTGATTTTTGGTAGTTTCGTGTAGTGATTGCACCAATTTGACCAGATTTGCTGCTGCCTTCAGGTCTTGTAGGGCTCTCCCTGGCTTTGTCATAATCCACACAATTGAAGGCTTTCTTGTAGTCGATACATGGCGTATAAGGCTAGATTTAATAATATATTAAATAATATGGTAATATATTTATCTATAAGGCTAGATAAAATAATATGCTGAGCTAATTCTATTGTACACATATAATTTTAGTTTCTTCAAATGTCATTTATTCAAGCACTATTCTTTTTCTTCTGATTTATTTTATTTTATTTGCACCATTACAGTTTTGGTTGTATTTCTGGAAGCACACACACACACACTTCAATCACATTAAACAGGTTGAAAGTAATATTCCCCATCCACTTCTGTGTATATCTCATCCAGCAGATTCCTATGGGTTTTAATTAAAACTAAAATAGAACCTGGAAATGTATCATGTCATACATCTTCCCTTAAAACAAGACAGAAAGATGGAGAAGTTTTTTTCTTAATCATGTTCACATATTAGAGACAACTCTAATAGTTTGATGTGCAAAAAATACTCAGAAAACGCAATGCTCATTCTCCCTTAACAAAAAAAATTCACAAAATTGAGTCATTTAAACTTAGCATAGACAGGAAAACTAATTTCCTCCAAGTGCAACCAAAGTAAAGAAAAAAGTTGTATTTTAAAGATCAGTAAGGAATCTTGAGTCGATACACTTCTCACATAGCTAAATGAACTAATTGGTATTGTCCAAAAGAGGATATTAAAGATTAAATACAAGTTAGAGTACCTATGAATTAGATCATGCTAAAATATAAATATGGGCAGAGAAAATAAACAGGTAAAGAGAAAAAAACCCAGAATCACTAGATTAATAATGAGATGTAGTTCAAATATTCATTTTCAAACATGAACTCCCTTTGAGAAATATTTAATACCTTGATAATAGAACATTGCTTCTGCTATCATCAATCTCTTCACTCGAGCCCTTGTGATCTCTAGGCTGGAATACTGCAATGTGCTCTACATGGGGCTGCCCTTGAAGAGCATCCGGTGACTTCAGCTAGTCCAGAATGCGGCCGCGCGAGTGATCGTGGGCGCACCACGGTTCGCCCACATAACACCAATCCTCCGGGTGCGCTGGCTACCTGTTGATCTCCGGGTGCGCTTCAAGGTGCTACTCACCATCCACAAAGCCCTTCATGGTAGTGGATCTGACTATCTGAGAGACCGCCTTCTGCCAATTGCCTCCCTCCGTCCCATCAGATCGCATAGAGTAGGCCTCCTCCAGATTCCATCCGCCAGTCAGTGCCGACTGGGGACTACGCGGAGGAGAGCCTTCTCAGTTGCAGCTCCCCTCAGGGAAAAGAGCGGCCTATAAATGTCAATAAAACTCAAACTCAATTCTAATGTCTAATATTTCTCATCTGTAATTTACTGGCTTCAGCTGATATATAAAGATCTACTTCCATGTCCCTTTCATTTATGAATAAGAGAAAGCTTCATCAGTATAATTGTATCTAAGGAATGAACAGATTAAGGGATCCTTGCTTGTGAAGGCATTTGGCCTCACAGCTGTAAAGTTGAGGCACCTAACAAATCAAGCTATTTTCCAAATCCTTAACTAAAATATATTATTTTTAAGGACCCTGTTTGAGATTCAGTTGGAGGAAGGATTAAGAAGAAAATATACTCCCAAGACACACTTGATTCTTAGTGACTATTTAGACAGATCCAGGAAATCTTAGCAAAGTTATAGAAGTGGTTTGCCATTTTCCAATCTAGCATTCACTCCTGGAATTCACTTGGGGCCTGTCATCCAAGTACTAATCATGGCCAACCATAGTGAACTTCCAATGGTACAATGGCTTGGAGTTCTCACCTGCTAATAAAAGATGACTTTGATTTAGTAACATGTTCCTGGGTAAGGACAACTTATGAAATGCATATTTTGATATCATGATACAATGCACATGACGTGCATGTAATGTCAGGGTACAGGTGTGTTGGGACATTGTGGCATATATTTCATCATTGTTTTGCCATCATGCTTTATAGATAAAGGTTTCTCCTCACATGCATGCTAGTTATTCCCGACTCCTGGGGGCGGTGCTCATCTCTGTTTCTAAACCAAAGATCCAGTGCTGTCCAAAGACTTCTCTGTGGTCATGTGGCCAGCATAACTAAACACCGAGGGCTAGGTTACAAAAGCTGGGAGAAGTAACAGGAGGTCACCCCGATATGCAGCGCTAGGGATTCGAACTGCTGAATTGCCGACCTTCTGATCGACAATCTCAGCGTCTTAGCCACTGAGCCAATGCATCCCAACCAGGGGTGGGTTCCTGCAGGCACTACTGCTGGTTCGCTTGTGTGTGTGTGCACCAGGGGTGGGTTCTGGCAGTCGCTACTGCCGGTTTGCTTGTGGGCGCACCCCGCGTACGTACTTTGCGTGCTTGATGCGTGTGCATGCCCAGTGCAATAAAAATTGCTCTGCACATGGGCAGAAGCAAAAAACAAGATGGCAGCACCTATGGTGCCACCCGGAGAACCAGTTTGGGGGTTTGGCAGGCCTAGGTTGCTGCCAGTTCCAGGGACCCAGGCTGTCAAATCACTACCAGTTCATCTGAACCAGTCCAAACTAGACACCTACTGCTATGTGTATCTTTTTTCTTTGCTAGTTGTTTTGTCCAGCAGAATACATTCTCAGTTTAGTTCTTTATTGTGGTAATTAATCAGAACAGCTAATAAACTATAATAAATTAGGATAAAATATAATTGTTTTCATAGTTTAAAAGGATGTAAATAACTTTTTAATGCACTAAAGGAATTTGATTCTGCTTAAGGAGGACTTGTTTCTTTCAAACTAAGTGCAGCTTTATTGTGTACTATTGTTGCACATCTTCAATGAGAAGAATTGTTTGAGTAAATAAAAAGCACATTTGAACCAGCTCATTTGCCAAACGCCTTTAAAGCTCTACTTTGTGAGTTCCAGAAGCCTGCCAGAAGTTCCAGGTGCTACAATTTGCATAAGACTTTGCAAAAGCTAAATCAGATGCTTCCTGGAGTTTTGAAGGCCTGTTTGGTCCCCAAACTCAGCTGCCACTTATAAATATTGAACTTTTAAAAGGTAAATGCATCAGCTTTTTTGGAATGTTTCCACACAAAACCATGAAATCAAACAAAAGTTTTGCTTGAAATTTGCCTAAGAATGTCCTGGAATGTGGCCAAGAATGGTTGAAAGGACAAAGAACTATTGGCCTTTTTTCCCCTAAAATCTGGCACCATGTTCAATTTTTCATTGCAGGGATTGGAGAAGACCCAAATGATTTACAGTTTGTCCTGTTGTGCAGGCTAATCCACCTTTCATTATGGGAAGTGAGAAAAAGTACCCTGAGAATTGGCACTAGTTTAATTTAGATACTAAATTAAACACACACACACATACACACACACACAATATTCAATTTATGACAGCATAATTTAACATGTCACATTTTTTGTGACACACAATTCCTAAAATAAAAACATTGTGGGATCAGAATCAAAAACACAGTGCACACTTGTGTGTCATTTCTTAACACATGTAATGCATGTTTATTACTTATTCCATTGTATTTCTAAAGTGACTGATAGAAATGACAGATGATCCACCAGTATCACTTTCAGAGGCAGGTAAGTCATCCATGTGAGTCAGTGACAGTAGAACCTCAGAACATAATTCATCATTGTGTATATTTACATAAATGTGTGTATGGCTTCTAGTTTTGTTTATTTGATTTGTTTTGTCATAGGGAGGTTTTTGTGGTCATGTCGACTATTTGTTGCGTTAGATACACATGCTCCAAGTTTATTCTGTGGTGCCAGTTAAGATGCTGACTTTTATTTGACAGATTTGAACGACCGCACCTTCACATATTGTATGAACTTGCCAGTTCTTCAAATGTTGCACACCTTTTCTTGTATCGTTGCCTTCACAAGCTGGTTTTGGAGTGTCATACAAGTAGAATATTATGTCATGTTATGATAACCAGAACTCTCCATCCCACAAATTGAGGTCATCTCCTTTATTTGCTTTCTGTTGCAAAGTGAAAATTTGTTTCTTTCTTTAGTCTACTGCTATTTTTTAGTTTGTGAAATATTGCCCTCTATGTAAATTAGGTTATTTTCATGCTTTAAAACATATGTACTGAGTGTAGTCCTGAACTTTCAGAGAGTAAAATAAGAGGCTGCATTTGTTAGACAAATAAAAATGTTTATGGCTCAGTCATATCCCATTTCTTAGACTACCCGCTTTTCTCAGCAAAAGGCAACAGAATCTGTCCAGGCTGATGATATCTTTCAACAAGAAGGTGGGGATTCAGAAACAATGATGATACAGTAGCTCTAATGAAGAACTCATGAATCATAGGAAGAACACAGGTTGAAGCTCTGCCATCTCTAATTTGAACTATCTATTCCAAAACTTGAGCATTGTTGCCTGTCAGAGTAGAAAACAGTAGCTAATCTGATAGTTTGTTTTTCATTTGTTGGTTTGTTTCTATAATGTACATCCTAGGCTCCAAAACCAGGTTTTCCCAGGTTTACCTATAAACTGATTTACAATGTCAAATGGCAGAAGGAAGATATATAACTTCCTGAGTTCCCAAACCCTTTACATGATTGAAGGCTAGTCAAAGACCATTTGTAAAGAAATACAGTCACTGATCCTACATTCATGTCTTTATTTTTTTCACCAAGAAGATTTTATTGGGCCAGAGTAGACAGAAGTTGTGAGAAAATTGCTTCTGCGCTGCTGCAGGAGAATGTGATAGAAATGTATCAATAACTCTGTTTTCTGGGAATAAAGCTCTTTTATCACATTTTCCTCTTAATTTGTTTTCTCACAGTGAGCATAGTCTTGACAACTGGATCTGAACTCTCTGTAATTACTATAGGAGGTTTATTTTCAAAACTTATTATGGCTATTAAAGGCCAATTCTAAAAGTTGCTAATTACATTGCTCAATAATTTTGCTACTCTTCTGTGCCATTGTTGACTTGGAAGATACAAGAAAGGCACAAAGACAATAATGCTTTTCACCTCCCTTTAATTAAAACTTCTTCCTGTTTCTTGCTAATTTTCTTGGGAACAAGAAAGAGCAAATAAATTGAAGTGCTTTTTCTAGTTTTATTTGGTTCTTTGCTTTCCCTCAGTACAATGTAGTGCTGTTGTCCTCATCTATGTGTAAAAAGAATCAAACATTTAATTGGCCGGAGGTATTGCTAGAAATAGTAGTTAGATGCATTAGTTGCTCTACAAGTGGCCCAGTTTCAAGTTTTGTTGGGGAAATAAAGAATTACATCAGTTTTCATGTCATTAAAGTGGCTTTTATAAGTGCAAAACAAGCATTCACTTATATTTAATTCTTCTTAGAACCTTCCAAATCCCATGATTATATTCACTTCTGAGTCTCATTTTTTCAGGGGTGTTCATCATGCAGAAACTGCCATCTCTTGTTCTTTTTAAATCATAATTGATTATGTGCTATCAAATTGCCAAATCTTAGCAGCCACAAAGACAGATATTCTCCATAATGATCGGTCTCTAACCTCATCTTTCAGATCTTCCAATGAACGCCATTGCCACGATTAGAAAATTTAAGTCATGAGAGAGGTTTAAAATACTGAATGGGTGATTTATTTCCTTCCATCATTGTTACCAATCCAAGCCAGAAGTACTTCTAGCAATGGCCTACATATGAGGCTGCACATTGACTACCTTGACAAATCCATGCAGATTTTCCAGCAGTGACACAGACTATCTCCTTCCAAGATGTGTTCCATCCATGTATTATCCAGGGCCCACATAAAGTTGGCTATGTGGTGCCAGCCACTGAGAAAGAAAAGAATGGCTTTAAATACTGTATTTTTCGGAGTATAAGATGCTCCAGAATATAAAATGGACATTAGTTTTTTGGGAGGAAAATAAGAAGAAAAAAATTCTGGCTCTGCCTGTTAACATTCATGGTATTCAGCTGGCTACCTTCCTGACTTCATTTAGCAACCATTTAACTAACTTAACAACTGCAGTATTTCACTTAATAATTATGGCAAGAAAGCTTTGGATCATAAAATGGGGCAAAACTCAATATTTGTCTTGCGTAGCAATGGAAATTCTGGGCTCAGTTATGGTTGTAGCAACAGGACATAGACTTATATACTGCTTCACAGTGCTTTACAGCCCTGTCTAAGCAGTTTACAGAGTCAGCATTGTGCCCCCAGCAATCTGGGTCCTCATTTTACTGACCTCGGAAGGATGGAAGAATGAGTCAACCTTGAGCTGGTGAGACCCAAACTATCAAACTGCTGGCAGCCAGTGATCAGCAGAAGCAGCCTGCAGTACTGCATTCCAACTACTGCACTACTACAGCTTTTGTAAGTTGAGGACTACCTGTATATACATTTTGTTATGTTTAAATTCAAGATCTCCAGCTTTTTGATGTCCCAAACAAATATACCTATAGTGAGTTTGATATTAAATTTGCCTGAGCATATTCTGATCCACTTTTCTCTAATATTTTTTTATTTAATTGTCAGAACAGTATTTATATTTTTGGAGGGAAGCCTAAAGTATCTCAAATGGAAAGCCCCCGAGGAATCTTTTCTGCACTCTTACAAATTAGTATATTTATGTTGTTTGATGGATCATATTGAGATAATAGAATGGAACAGAGATAATAAAAAAGATCATCTCTAGAACTGTAAAATATTGTGATCATTTTCAGTGCTTCGTTCTACTAATCATTTATGAATAAAATGATGGATAAATGTTGACACTTTACTTTCTGCCATGCAAATTTTCCATTTATTTTATATTATGTTACCATTTTATTAGGAAAAGAAAGGGGAGGAGAGGAGAGGAAAGGAAAAGAAAGGAAAGGAAAGGAAAAGGAAAAGGAAAAATGTCCCTTAAATCAGTTTTGACTCTGGGCCATTGCCTGCAGATTTTTAGAAAGAGTTTTGGATATCTCCTTCCTCTTAGGGCTGTAAGAGAAAGACTGTCCCAAAGTTATCTAGTTGACTTCATACCTAAACAAGAGTAGGTCTCATAGTCTTCCATGTTTTAGTCTGATTCCTTAACTACTGCACTAGACTAGCTACTTTTATTAAATTTAAAAAAAAGTATAAAATGTAAAATAAAAACTTAGAAAAGAAGGTATGGGCACATTGTGCATATCTTGGGTTGTAGGTGTAAAAATGAAAAGGCCTATAAAATATTTAGTTCATTAAATAAAAACCTCTTGGCCAAATGAAGGAGAGGCCATAGATTGTAGGAAAATATCCATATGTCTGTGCACAAAATTGTCTCTGTATCCTTTTTTTTAAAATGGAATTTATATTCACTGAAGGTACAAACTGATATCAGAATAACTTATTTGGGAATATAATTGTTACTCTTTATTTCCATCTGAAAGTGTTTCTCCCAAGTGAATTTTCTTTTCTTTTTTTTTAATGCTTTTTTCTAACTTCTCCATCTGCATCACAAAGGAAAGAAATGAAATCCCATCAATGGCTTGTTTTCCCTCCTCTGTTTATTTTGGTTTCTCCCCTGGGTCCTGCAAATGCCCCCCTTTTTTTGTTTTCCTCCACTTCCCTCTCCCAGTAGACTGCAGCTTTCCTTTTTGCTTTTGGCAAAAGAAAGGGACATATGTATGCTGATCGAGGCAAGCTGGATTCTCCAGTTTATTCACTCAGCAGCATCAGGCTTTGGGACATTTTTTGCCATCATTTTTTTGCAAGACCTGTTCTGGCATGAATTCTCAGGTGGTTCAGTTTGCAAGGGGAAAGGAGAAACACTTTCAATGGAAAAAAAAAACAGCAACAAGCTGAAAAAAAGAAAGCTTAGTGGATGAGGAGATTAACTAAGTTCTCTGTAATGCCCCTCCTCAATCCTAACATCTTTCACCCCAAACACCATGAATTCAAAATATGTGGAGCTGCATTTGCTCATATTTATCTCAAATTGTTTCTGCTTTCCCCTCCACTTTTTCCCTTCAGATGGTAAGCTCTTTGGATCAGGGTACTGTAAAACAGCACGTACATTCAGGGGTCTGTTTCTGCTGCTGCCGCTGATTAGATAATCAAGGCAATGTCTAAATTATTGAATGTGCTATAATGCATATAGCATGCATCAGCTATTTCCCAGATCCATCAAAGGGTTTTGTATCCTGATGAATAGCTCTCCGTCTTGACAGGTAGACCACAGATGTAATTTGACTGAAAGACTGGAGCTGGGAAAACAGCTGATAAATTCTGAAATGTTGTCCAGTTGAGATTAGATTGGTTTAGCTTTTGAGCATCATAAGACTTGATTAAGAAGTGGACAGAGGGTCAGAAATGTTTCTGCGTTAAATAGTCTATTGATGTAATCCTCTTTATGATCTCATTTATAGTTATTGAATATCTTCCTCTGCATTTTCAGATTTAGATCATAACACAACAATGGCTTCCCAAATGGAAAGCTGTTGTGTTTTTTTCATAATTATAATATTTTCTCAAACATGATAGTAAAATATTGTTTATAACAGAGGGAGAGAAAGAAAAGAAGCAAGGACTCAGTAATCATAATTAACAACCAAAGTCATGGCTATATATATGTGGCTAAAGGCAAGTATGCACGAAAAGTCATTAAACTGTTCACTTGTTGTTTCAGGAACTAAAGAATAGCTGAATTACAGCTTCCAGCAATACCAGTTAACATGGTCAATGGAACGCTGGGAGATGTAGTTCAGCCATTGTTTGAAAGGCCACAGATATCTATTACTGTACAGCTACTTCTCATTTGACAGTCCAGCTAGGTTTGGTTCTTTGGGGATACTTCAGATCCCAGCAAAATATACTTTGGTAAAGAGTTTTTTATTTTATTTTAAGGATGTTTTCATTTTTTGCAGATAATTGTAGCACCAGGAAGCTGTACTTCACTATCTAAAAGATATGCATCAAGATCACTTTACATGCAATTTGATCACTGTGTTTTAGTATTACTTCAGAGGTGTACTTCACTTCTTTTACATTATACAATATTTATTTCTCATATGTTCATTGCATATTGTACAATTTATTGTACAAATGTACACATTGCCTTCATGCACATTTTGAGTTTTTGTTGTATGACTTTGCCAAGCCTTGGGATAATCAGTCACAGACAGCTAACCATTCTAGAATAGATAGATAGATTAGATTAGATTAGATAGAAAGATAGATAGATAGATAGATAGATAGATAGATTATTATAGAGTTCTTACTTTTCCTATGTTTATTGGGCAAATGTTTTAAAATTGTTCTAGCTAGGAACGTTGCATAATATATTACATGGCAAACTCTCACAGGTCTGTAAACTTCGCCAGTTTCCTAAAGTCATATCACTTGAGTTGATCTGCAGCTTTTTAAACTCAAGAGGCATCATGCAAAAAATGGTTCTACATAACATGATACCTTGTCATGGGGTGGGTGGGAAATGGCTAGAAAATGGAGTGGCTTTATTTAAAACGTCTGATATAAATATGTGGCTAAAGTCATTCAATTTTTCATCATATTTATTTTGACTCAGCTCCTGGAACATGACAATCCCTCTGACTTGAACTCAAAAGATTCCTTTATTGACAGCAGCCCCAGCAAAAAGTTTTTCTCGCAGGCTAACGTTTATCCATCCATTAGATGAATAGTTGCTGGCCACACCTATTCATCTCTGTCCCCCTGCCTTTTATCCCCAGAAGCTTCACTAGCAACGGCGGCTCTTCCTTCCCAAGGATCGGCCCACAGCTTTCCACTGCTCTCCTCTCTTCTGCTTTCTGCGCATCTGCACCTCAGGCACTGGATCCAGCTGTTCCTCCTCTTCTGCATCAACCACCTCCAGACCTGGGGGCTCTTGACTCTCTATCTGAGGGTTGACGGATGGCCTAGGCTCCAGCTCTGTCTCTGTCTCTCTGCCAGCTCCATTCCCTCTTCCCCTTCGGAGCTCTCAGATTGCTTTGATGCTGACCCAGACTCCCATGCCTCCTCATCTGATTTAGCTGCTGGAGAGGTCAGCAGCCAACAGGCCACCCCAATATTTTATATAGTCCAGTATAGTCCAATGTGAAACAAACATTTGCATTTGAGAGCTCAGCTTCAGAAAGGAGAATGAATTGGCTCTGGTGCATTTTAGCTTTAGAACCTGCTACTATTCTGAACTTCTATTACTGCAACCACTACTCCCCAAATCATTTCCCCCCAAATCTTTTTATTTCTAATTCTCACCTCAAATAATTTCCCAAATATCACAGCAATTAGCCTGGAGGCATGACTCTCTTTGCTGGTTGCATTCACCTTTAAGAATGGTGTGTGTGCATGTCATAAATGTGTCTTTTTCTTCCAATTAGCTTATTTCCACTGCTGGTGATTGAATAATATGTTGCCCTAAAGAATGTGTGAGTGAACTGTGTACCTGTGCTCCTTAGAGCAACTCACCATTTTAACCTAATTATCTTTCTGACATGCCCACACTACTGTACAGGCTTGATCTCAGCTGACAGCAAAAATGTTCTGTGTCCCCCATAGCAAAATTAGCATTCTGGAATGAACATTAAAAAAAATATATGAAAGCCTATAAATTATCTCTCCCATACATGTCTGGGCTACAAATAAGCTATTGAACTACCAACTTTTACCTTGGGGTGTTTCTTTCAAGGTCAGGTTTATGTGTAGGAGTAGAACTGAAAAATCCCATCAGTGGAATGTTCTTCCTCCATTTGCTTGTCCATCAAGCATTATGGCTGCTTACTGAGATGTAAGGTTTTCTACTCCCTTCTGTCATTGTATTGATGTAGCTTTGCTGTACATTTCTTACAGTTAAGACATTTCTCTTCTTTGAAGAATCCACAAAGAATTTTTTTGTTATCTCTAAATAGTCTTCTGATTATCTGGCAGATAATGGTATTATTATAATATGCAATGAGTGTGAAGATTGAAATGAACCATTATAGTATCATTTCTTTGGCAATGGATATAGTTAAAGCTACCAATGGCCAACATACATGTGGTGTCTGTTTTGCCAGTCCAAATGTGGAGGGAGGAGCATTCATTTTCTTCCTTTATTGGGAGAACGTCAAGCCAGAAGGCAAGGAGGAAAAGGATGCTGCTAGCAAACCAAAGATAGGATTGGACTTCATAGGCTGGTCCAATCTTCATGCATATCTGAAATTTTATTTTCATCAGAACTGGGATCAGAAAGTATGGGACTGTGTATGAAATCTTCAAAGAAAACAATCTATAATTGTCCATTAGCATGTTCTCTTTGGATGGAATGAGAAGAACCTACAATCACCCCCCCCCCCCAAAAAAAAATACTGTCTAGTTCCCATGTTATCACATCATAGAAATTGCGCCAAACATGTGTCAGAAGAATGCAGTTCAAGAAAATTTCAACAATCAACTATCTGCTAATTTTAGGTGGGTTTTTTTCCCAATCATCTCATCTATCAGGTTTGGGAAAGAGGAATGAAGACAGAAGTAGACAATTTATGACACTCCAGATATTAACCTCCCTTTTTACTACAGAATCTGCATTTTCTCCACCAGCCAGTTGAGAATTTCCTTATTCCTGCTTTAGAGAATTATAAAAACAAATTTGTTATATAAATTGATGGCCATAAAGTATGAAAGTTTGACAATAACATGAGTAATATAGAAAGGAACATTTTCTTCCCAGTCATCAATGGAAATGCAGAAATGCATTAATGGAAGAGTGTAAAATGCCATAGGAGCATAATAATATAACCATGGGAATGATTTCATCTCTGCAGTTCTAACATCTGGAGGATCTATTTAAAAAAAATGAAAAAGTCATATCTAATTTATATCTTTCCTTATGTTATGTGGATGTTGTTATGGAAGAAATAAATGCTTCTAAGGAGTCAACCTTGATATTGCATATCCAAAATGCTACATAAGATCAGATAAATTACTTAATAAAACGCTGGGGGAGTGTCACATTCATTCTCTCTCTCTCTCTCTCTCTCTCTCTCTCTCACACACACACACACACACACACACACACACACACACACACACACACACTACTATTACTAAGGAAGTGAATGGGTTAACCAGAACATCAGTGACATTACATGCAGCTTTAGTCCTGCAGCTGATAATTCTGGCAAAGAAATAACAAGATATATATCCAGTATATAACTTTGCTTTTTCCCAGATGGTAATTATTTTTTAACAGAAAAAATTAAACAGCTCTGAGTGTGAATAAATCTTTTGCATGCCCCTAGTAAAACTCTTCTATTTCCATGTATTATCATTTTCTAAGAGGTTTCTGTAGTGGTAACCAGCCTTTTCTCACAGATCCTTATGAATATGGGGTGACAAAATGTAGACTGCATTAATTATATTAATGAGAGTAGAGTGCAGAAATGCAAATATCTTGTCATTCACTTTGATAATCCATTAAAAATAAACAGCTATGAGAGATGCCCTGCGGGATAGACACACCTCTTCTTATGTTAATTAAAATGTGTCTTTTGAAGAAAAGAATAATGTTAGAGCTGCAGTTATAGTAATTCTTTGAAGGTGCTAATTTTTAATTTCCTTCATCAATAGTATTTTAGGAAGAGAATGTTCTTGTAATGGTCAGCTTCTAGTGGGCTATCATCTCTGTGACAGATTTTGTCAATAATCCATTTTGTTCTTTTAAAGTTTTCTCACCTTGATTATTCAATATAGTATTTTCCCCATGAATTAAAAAAAATGAAGACATAGATTCTTCATTCCATAAATAGTTCTTTCAGTAATAAGATTTATATTTAGGAATTGGCCACATATGGTCAAATTTCTGAGTTTAAGTATGAAATAACAAAAATACAGGCCATTCATCTTTGGAATCGAATTACATAAAGAAAGGAAAATGGAAACTGTAGAAAAATATAGCCCTGCTCTCAGTTATTTTCAAAACCTAGCAATTTAGAGGACAATTTGTAAATGTATGCCAACTCTCTTAGCACAAAAGGGAATATAGCAAATGTTGACTATTGGCTGAGCAAGTCAGGTGATTGACAAGATGACGTCAACAATTAAAATAAGAATTGATTTGTCAAGCAGACAAAAGTTATATTATCAAACTAACAAGCAAAATGCTTGTAAATACATTGCAAATGTACTAAATGTACATTTTGTACATTTAACAAAACTCTTGCTGAATACTGTAACATTCAGTAAATGAGAAATATATGAGATGGCCATAGAAAGATGAAGGAAGATTGCTAATTTGAAAAGTTCATTATTTGAAAACTCTTCAGACATACAAACCATATTCAAAAATATAGGTTGGACTATTCTTTTTTTAATTGTTATTATAATATATTTGAGGCTGATTTTCAACCGTTTTATTGTAATGTTGGTACTGATGAGTCAATATGAAATGTTTGCATCTATCTCTGTTATCTTTTGACTGTATTGTTTAACTTATTATAATAGGCAAGAGCTGTCTTGAGTTGTTCAGTTCACATAGACACCATAAAATTGTCTCTCTAGAATGTATTGCTTAGTCCTACCTACTTCACACAGTGAACCTGTGACTGGCATGCACATCAGTATTGAGGGGATATGCTGCACATACATGAGAGCTAATGGAGTTTGTGTGTTACAGTTATTATTAAGGTAAAGGTTCCCCTTACACATATGTGCGAGTTGTTCCCGACTCTAGGGGGCGGTGCTCATCTCCATTTCAAAGCTGAAGAGCCGGAACTGTCCAAAGACGTCTCCGTGGTCATGTGGCTGGCATAACTAAATGCCGAAGGCACACGAACGCTGTTACTTTCCCACCAAAGATGATTCCTATTGTTCTACATGCTTTCGAACTGCTAGGTTGGCAGAAGCTGGGACAAATAATGGGAGCTCACTCTGTTATGCAGTGCTAGGGATTCGAACTACCGAACTGCCAACCTTTCTGATTGACAAGCTCAGCATCTTAGCCACTATTAGGAGAGATTAAAAGAGTGATCTCAAGATATTATAAAATAAATGTTTACATGACGGGCAATGTTTGGTGCAAGTAAGAAAAGCAAGAACAACTCTCTAAAAGAACGTGCCTGTATTATCACCTGTCGGATGCTGAAATTAGAATGCTGAGCAAAAATGAAAACCTGCAGCAAACTCAAATGCAATGGAAACAACAAAAGTGGACTTCAGAAATAAAACTGTAAATAAATCCTATATTCTGAATTGTAAATAAAACTGATCAGAATAAGTAGGGAATTAATTAAATATGGGCACAATAGCTTGTGGTCGGCATAGAACAAGCAAGTAAAGTGGATGCATTCTCTGCATGGACATACTCTAGGTTTGAATGGGAGAACAAACTAAATTATGGGGAGAAATTTTGATTTAAATAGTAAATGTGAGTATTGGTGGGAAAGGACTGGTGCAGAGACATGAATGTTCGTAGGAATGGGAAACTAGTACGAGCAATGATTGCTGAAAAAGTTTTTATTACTATAATAGGAAGGCAAGATTGATAGGGAATTATACTATGACCGGGGGTGTCAAACTCACGTTATCACATCGTCATCACATGATGTATCAAGACTTTTTCCCCCTCTGCTAAATGCTTCTGGTTGATGGGTTGCAAGTTTGAGAACCCTGCTATAGACATAGACAAAGACTAGCAGTTAGCTAACTACATCCTATGGCAGAGAGTTAGGGACTCAAATAGTCTATGCATATTTCTTTGGAAACAAAGGCAGGAAGACGTTACTTGAAATTATCAATCTCTTAGTCAAAGAGCTGGCAGAGTGATAGACAAAGAAGGGACACATGGTCAACCTGTAAACCACTGTCTACTCCTACTGGTCCTTGTGGTCCATAGGTCAAGACATGAAGAAGCCTCAGTACTGCTGAAGTCACACTTCCAACACAACTTTTACTCAGAATAAATTTGGCTTACATTGTTACATTCTGTTTTGTGTAGCAGAATGTACATTTTGTGTCTAGTTGTCTTGGTGTGCAGTGGTGTAGCAAAATGTATATTCTGTGTACATTCTTCTACACCGCTGCACACAAAGACAACTAGACACAAGAACAGTTTTTTCCCAAACACATCACTCTGCTAAACAAATAATTCCCCCATCACTGTCAAACCATTTACTAAGGCTGCGTTACTATTACTATTAGTCTTCTCATCATTCCTATCACCCATCTCCTCCCACTTATGACTGCAGGACGGTAACTTTGTTGCTTGTAACCTTGCGATTTATATTGATATTGATTGTTTCCTGATTGCTTATTTGTACCCCATGATTATATTAAGTACTGTACCTTATGATTCTTGATGAATGTATCATCTTTTTATGTACACTGAGAGCATATGCATCAAAGACAAATTCCTTGTGTGTCCAATCACACTTGGCCAATAAAGAATTCTATTCTATTCTATTCTATTCTATTCTATTCTATTCTACAGGAAATGACTTTTCCTTGTTTTATATTTACACAAACCCTTGAATGCAGTATTACATTGATATTAGCCCATCAGTTTCGATGTCTGGGTTGATCGTTCAATTTTCAAGCACTCTGCCAACTTTACATAATGGTTTTCCTAAATTTTAAATTTTTCTTTCACATACACTTTAAATAATATGCATTATGGTGAGATTCTACATTGTCACTGATGACCTGAAGAAAATATTTCTTTCTATATTACTGATTAACTGTCTTTTTTTGCTTCCCTCTTTTCTCAACAATGAGGATTACACATTAAAAGATATATAGGGACAAGATGGGAAAGTACATTATCCCCAGCCAAATGGAAGTGGATATGATTGATTTAAATGCTGGGCTGTTATTTTATTTCTTTGTGGCATGTCATTACAATCTGGCTAGTTGTAGAAATGTTCTATAACTTTATGCTTTCATTTGGAAAGGTTAAAACAACATTTAAATGTAATGCTCAGGAAAATGAGGCAGTAATATTACCATCTGAAGCCAAGTTAAGTTTCAGCAGGTGTTTCCAGTTTCCCTCCACAGTTTAGGAATGAGCATGAGTTCTAATTAAATATTCAGAGCAGATTTTGGGAACTGGGTCAAATCAGAGGTGGGTTGCTGCCGGTTCAGCCCAGTTCAGCCAAACCGATAGTGAAGTTCAGGCCTGGATCACAGAACCGACAGCAACCCAGGCCTGCCACGCCCCCGAACCAGTTCCCTTGCTGCTGCTTGGGTGCTGCCATTTTGGATTTTAGTGACTGCATGTGCGCAGTTCACTGTAAATTCTTCTGCACATGTGCAAAGAGCAATTTGCATTGAATAGCGTACGTGCATGCAGGCGCGATTTGTGCGTTGATTGTGAATCGGCAATAATGCTGGCAGCAACCCACCCCTGGATCAAATGTATGTGCTTTGTTTCTGGAATAGAAAAAAATATTACAGAAGTTTATTTGAAAATACTTCTTACATCAGGGACGTGCAGTCAGGGGAGGCAGGGGAGGCAGAGCCTCACCACTGTCATTATGAAAAGAAAAAAAATGTAAAAGGAAAAAGGCAAGAGCTGAGGTCAGACTGAGCTAGTTGCTGCCAGAGTCACTGTGGATGACTCTGCTTAACTGCTTAAAAAAGCCTCTAAATGCGCCCTCTACAGGAGGAGGCAGGAGAACGACATGCCTCATCTAGTCTGACTTTAGGCGTTTTATGATCACTCGAGCAGAGTTAAGCAAGGGTTAAAAGCCTAAAAATTCCTGACGTAGGTGAGGCACAACGTTCTCCTGCCTCCTCCTGTAGAGGGTGCTTTTTAGAGGCTTTTTTAAACAGTTAAGCAGAGTCATCCGTGGTGACTCTGGCAGCAACTAGCTCAGCCTGACCTCAGCTCTTGCCTTTTTCCTTTTACATTTTTTTTCTTTTCATGATGACAGCAAGAGCAGAGTTGAAATCCTCTCTGAAACAGCTGGAAAAGGTACGTATGGGTCAGAGGGAGGGGGAGGAATTAAACTTCATCCTCAAATGTAGATCTCTCCCCAAGTGTAGTTTAATTGCAGGCAGAGCCACATTGCCTTTTCAAACACACACACACACACACAGAGCTGGATAAAACTATGTAAGCCCAGCTTCTCTGATTACAAGTTTGAAAAGACAATGTGGCTCCGCCTGCAATCAAAGGCTCGGATCGGCTCCAATCCAACTTCTGTGTTTTTGTTTGTTTGAGAGGGAGTGAGTGAGAGAGGGAAGGGGGTAGTAGAGATAGTCTAATCCAACTTCTCTGTGTGCGTGTGTCTGTTTGAGAGAGGGGGGAAGGAGAGCGGGAGGGAGGAGGGGGAGGGAGAAGAAAAAGAATGAAGGAAACTTTTTCGCAAAGGAGAAAAACAAATGCTGTCACTTTAAATCAGAACTGAGCATGCCTGGCTGTGGAATTCTGGGAGTTGAAGTCCACAAGTCTAAAAAATTTTGAAACCCACCACTGTATCAGTGCCTCACTGGTCATAAACCTCACCACATGTCACTGCTCACTAGTCATAAACCTCACCGCATGTCACTGTCTTACATAAATATTTTCTTCTAGTCATATATAGGTTTCCTGCAAAAATCTGATTCCATTTAAATGAGCATTGGAGATTTAGAGAAAAGTGAAGCTGCCAGGTTGAATTCTATACATGTATTTCTGCTTATGCACAAGTTACTTCAAAAACTCTCCATTCTTTTCTCTTTCTCAGAAACTGTTTAAATAAATGGTTTCAAATACAGTACAATTATTTAAGGTAACTATCTATGACCGTGATGGTGAACCTGTGACATGCACAGCCTACTCTGTGGGCATGCAAGCCATTGCCCCAGCTCAGCTCTGCCACATATGTATGCACACCTCCTACCAGCCAGCTGGTTTTTGGGTCTCTGTTGCACATGTGTGGTTGGGGGCTGGGGTAGTGGTTGGGATGTGGTGCATGCATGCATGGGGGTGGGGTGAACAGGGGGGTCACACATGCTTGCACAGGGGTGGGTGCACGGGGGGCACACACATGAGGCATGGGGTGTGCGTGGGGGGGGGGGGTCACATACACATTGCATTATGGGTGCACGTGCTCACTTTAGGCATTTGGTGCCGAAATGGTTAGCCATCACTGGGGATTCTCAGTCATCCAGGTCATGGTTGTCCCAAAGGTGCATTTTCAAGAGACAACTGGACTTTCTTTGTTTTGCTTCTCATCCAAGAAGCTTCTTCAGCTGCTGAGAGTGAAAGTCTTCAAAGAAAAAACAGAAAGTCCAGTTGCCTCTTTAAAAAGTACCTTTGGGACATATTGAAGGTAACATATCATCCTTCCAAGAATTTAGTAATGATCCAGAATGTCCACTTCCTAGATATAAACCAATTTCATTGTATTTAAGTACAATGACAATAAAGATTATACTTATACTTATATTCAAGACCAAGCCCATGACTGTGCTAAAAATGACATGAGTACTTCAAGCAAAAGTCAGTAGGTTTAGAATATCATGATGCGGGGAAATATTTCAATTATTTAATTTATTGTTATTGCATATTTAATCTCAAATCTAGTAAAAATTTTCTACCTTTAGTTAGAATTATTTATTTGGTTCCTTAATAATAGTTACTGAGAAGTTTTTGAAGCTTAGATCTAATAAGCTCTAATGTTGGGGGAAGAAAAATCTGGCAAACTGGTAAGAAGTGGTAAATGTGAAATAAATATATAGGTTATCCTTATAAAACTAACCATATTTCCATACTTTAAACTAGCACAGCATACACTGTAATGATTCTGAAGCTTTAATCCCGCCATCCCACAGTTAACATTTGAGTATATTATGTTATCTTGACAGTAATACTATCAATGGTATTCTTGTATTCATTTCTTGTAGACTATTACAGTTTCTGAAGCTCATTTGAAGTTCTAAGGTCAGGCATAATAACAAGAACGACATTCTCTACAGGGCTGTATGTGATGGTATGGTTCTAGTACTGTGATGGTGAACCTATGGTAGATATGCCAGAGGTGGCATGCAGCACCCTCTCTGATGGCATGTGAGTGATTTCCCCAGTTCAGCTCTGCTGTGCATGTACACGTGCCACCCACCAGCCAGCTGGTGTTCTGGTCTCTGCTGTGCTTTCCCAGGGGACAGAGTGTGTGCAGGGGAGGGGGGAAATGTGCATGCACATGCGCAGGGGGGAAGGGGGGAGTGCAGGTGTGTGTGCGTGGGGTGTGCAGGGGGCCATGAGCACATACATAGGGGGGTGGGAAGTGTGCAGGGGGGTATGTGCATGCACAGGAGGGTAGGGCATATGCACAGGGGCACACACACATTGCATTTTGGGGGTTTGGGTGCATGCATGTGCATTGGGCACTCAGTCCGGAAAAGGTTAGCCATCAGGGACGTGCAGTCAGGGGAGGCAGGGGAGGCAGAGCCTCACCACTGTCATCATGGAAAGAAAAAAAAGTATAAAAGGAAAAAAGCAAGATCTGAGGTCAGGCTGAGCTAGTTGCTGCCAGAGTCACCATGGATGACTCTGCTTAGTGCTTAACTGTTTTAAAAAGTCTCTAAAAAAGTGCCCTCTACAGGAGGCGGCAGGAGAATGAGGTGCCTCATCTAGTCTGACTTTATGATCACTCGAGCAGAGCTAAGCAAGGGTTAAAAACCGAAAAATTTCTGACGTAGATGAGGCACGTTGTTCTCCTGCCTCCTGTAAAGGGTGTTTTTTTTTTAGAGGCTTTTTTAAACAGTTAAGCAGAGTCATCCACATGGTGACTCTGGCAGCAACTAGCTCAGCCTGACCTCAGCTCTTGCCTTTTTTCTTTTACATTTTTTTTTCTTTTCATGATGGCAGGCAAGAGCAGAGTTGAAATCCTCTCTGAAACAGCTGGAAAAGGTACGTGTACATGTGGGTCAGAGGGAGGGGGAGGAATTCAAACTTAATCCTCCTGGTGCAACTTTGTGTGTGTGTGTGTGTGTGTGTGTGTGTTTGAGAGAGTGGGGAGGAAGCATATTGAGACAGTTCTTCAGTTTATGCACTATGTAACACTCTAATACTATGCTTTTGGGTCTTCTGAAATTTTAATTATCCAATCATAAGCAAAAACAATGTTTTCAGTAGAATGAATTTCCACTTCTACTTACACTTGCCAGTCAAAATGCTGCTAGTGGTATTGCTAACATGGGCTGAGGAGGAAAACCTAAATTTTCTGAATTTAGCCATCACTGTTCTAGGATGTGTAATTTTTTAAAAAGAATCTGCAAAATGGCTACCAAATCCTACTAATGTTGAAATTGACTTGCGCATGAGCTAATTTAGTTGGAATCTCCCAGAGATGATACTCATAATTCAAGAGGAACTTGCTTGTACTTTATAAGAATAAACATCTGTTTTCTGTGAGGGGATGTAAATGATTTGCTTTGTCTTTTTCAGTTTTTAAGGTTTAGCATTTTGGCTCTGAATTAAATTTTAATGTCATTTTAATAAGGGACATGATATTTTGTAGTTCTTAAAGTACTTGCAGTTCGATTGATTTACAAACCGCATGGTACAAATTGCTTAAAATGGGGCAAAGGAAGTATTTGTTCTCAGATACTTTTCCATAGTTGTTTTTAGGTTCAGCTTCCACATTTCTGTCAGAAGGATGCAATTTTTATATAAATCCAAACAAGGCTTTCGAGAGGTTTAAAGAAGGATACAGAAATGGAATCAGATTTAGAGAGCCATTTTATAGCATTTGGCCTTTTTCACTCATACTAAGATAAGAACAGTAATCCAGAATGTAAAAGGTGTTCTTACCTGAAAATCTCAGGGATTCAGTTTTGGATTTTCTGCATACAATCATATGCCCTAGTTGAGTTATAGCCACTCTATCCATTATTAATTCTTGAAAAGGCCTGAGTTGCTAATCTAAAGGCACTTTCAATAGCAAGAAATATTTCCTATCCTTTTCCTCTCTGGGTGATTGGCTTCTTATTTTCTTCATTAGCCTTAAGAGTGGTTTAACATTATTTTTCTCAAACAGGATGACAATGTTGCCCCTGACCTCTAGTTGTATCACTACTAATAGCACTTATGGCTCTCAGAAGAGGAGGTGGAGGCACTACAACATTAACAGTGATCCCTTTCACATTCTATAGCTTCTTTCCTTTTCAAGATTACTGTATTAATGATGCTTACATTGATTCCGCCACAGCGAAATTCATAATAAGAGATGACAATACACTAATTTTCTTGAAAAACTGATCAGACCATTAGAAGGAGCCATACGGCCAATGAATCCTGCTACCAGTCCAAGGAAAAAAGTTCAAATAAAAGTATGGGACACAGGGCTATCTTGAACTTTGTCCTTGAACACACCCCTAAAAGGGGGACTCATGTTTGTAGGTGCTGTATTTTTTGGACTATAAGATGCACTGGAGTATAAGATGCACCATGATTTTGAAGATGTAAATTTTTTAAAAAAGTTTTTGCACTCTGCAGGCCTCCCAAATTCTCTGCACGCCTCATTTTTTGCAAAAAAAAAAAAAAAAAAAAAAGTATGCAGAACTTTGGGAGGCTTGTAGAGTGGTCCTGGGAACAGGAGGGCAAAAATGAGCAAAAATGGCCCGTTTTTTGCTCATTTTTGGCCCTCCCCAGCCCCCAGGAGTACTTTGCAAGTCTCCCAAAGCCTCTCCATGTCCATTTTTGCAAAGGGGGTGGAGTTTTGGTAGGCCAAAAATGCTGTATTCAGTGTATAAGACGCACAAGATTTTCACCCTCTTTTCGGGGGGAAAAGGGTGTGTCTTATACTCTGAAAAATATGGTAGGTTTCCAGTATGTTCCTGGTCTTGTAATAAGGAAGGTCTTTTTTTCTGACACTCATTTTGAATCTGATTCCTTATACTTTATTTATTGATTAAGCTTGTTTGCTTCCTATCTCACCATGAGGTATCTCTAGGTGGCATGCAGTGTTAAAAAGAAAAAAACCATACAACAGCCATACAATAAGAATAAAACACTATTACAAATTATCAGGTAGAACTAAAAGATGGAGAGAGAGGGAGTAGGATGAGCAGGGGGTAGGTGAATCTATTATTACTCTATCAATCACCTCCAAGGTGAGGTTCCCTCATTGGATCCCCAAGTCAACTGGCAGAGCCCAAGTTTCAGGCTCTTACAGAAGTCAGGAGGATTGGAGCTGACCTCACTCCAGGGGGCAAGATATTCCAAAAAGCGGGAACAATGGCAGAGAAGGCTTTTCTCCTGGAAAACCACAGCTGGAATTCCCTGGCCATTAGGCCCTCAGAATGCATCCTCTGGAAGCTCAGGTAGGATGTGATGGAAGAATTTAGAATAGAATACAATAACAGGGTTGGGAGGGACCTTGGAGGTCTTCTAGTCCAACCCTCTGCCTACGCAGGAAACCCTATACTGTTTCATATAAATGGCTATGCAACATCTTCTTAAAGACTTCCAATGTTGGGGCATTCACAACTTCTGGAGGCAAGCTGTCCCACTGATTAATTGTTCTGTCAGGAAATTTGTCCTCAGTTCTAAGTTGCTTCTCTCCTTGATTAGTTTCCATCCATTGCTTCTTATTCTGCCCTCAGGTGATTTGGAGAATAGTTTTACTCAGTCAGTTCCAGGTTGCCTGGTTCCTCAGGCAACCTGGATACATGTCATGAAGGGCTTTAAAGGAAATAACCAACAACTTGAATTGTACTAGGAAGCATCAGGAAGCACACCAACAGAAATTGCAGATCACGGAACAGCTGTGGGTGACTCATGAGCCCCATAAAACTGCTCATGCCACCATACACTGCACCAGCTTTTTATTTTAAATCTAGTACTCTGGGTAGTGTATTCTGGACAATAAAAAATGTTGTCTTCTGTTGTCACCTTTTGTATGTCTGAAGAGTTTCATCCTACTCCCTACTACTTCCTGGGATTAAAGTTGTCTATGTTTTTCAGTATCTCTTTATATTATTCTATTTTTATTCCCCAATCATCCTTGTTCCTCTTCTCTAAATTTGTTGCAGTTTCTATAAATCCTTCTTAAGTGAAGTGAACATAATGTTTGAAGTGTGGTAGAAGCTAATTCCATATAAATAGCAGTTGTGTGACCACGTTTCTATCAATTTCAGGCTTCAGTCTTATCCCTTCCTCCTGCTCTTCACAAATTTCTTAGCAGAACACACATTTTCTTGTTAAAGAAGGTTGAACCAAAATAGAAGTTGAGTAGTTCTGTTTTTCCTTTGCTAGCAGTTACCACTTTGCTAACTTCACTGAGCAGCTGGCATAGTGATGCTTTTCTTCCCATCTGAATATATCTATAGAAGATGTTTTTTTAAAAAAATGTTCTTAACATCTTTTGCAAATCTTAGCTCATTTTGATATAATCTGCAATTTTAGCTAGTATGTACTCTTCCTTGATAACCTTGTTCTATTTCTATCTCCAAATGTATCATTTGTCTGTTTGAATTCATCTTCATTTCTTGCTTCTCTAGCATGAAGACAGGGCAAACCTACCATTTCTGGAGGATACAAAAGCACAGATGATCATCAACCTTTCCCTAGCTTGCTGGGAAAAACTGTCATCTGTCTTTTCCTGTTTTCCATCAAAAATAATGTTTCTCCCAAATCTGATGGCAGAAACAGTTGGTCCAGCTGCTTCCGTTCATTCCATCTTAGTCAAATTACTTCACTTCAATCGGTTGGTTATGTTATATATTTTCCATTCAATGACTGTTACCTCCATTCCAATTTCTGCCTCCTCTGCTGGGCTGACTGTCCACTTACAGAATGGTTATCCCAATAAAATCTGCACTCTGAGCAAGTGCTATCTGCTTAGAGATGACTGGTGCACCCTGTAGTATGGAAAAAGAAAATGGTGCACCTTATCTTTTTTTCACCACACCAGATACATGACAGAATGGAAAAATTGCCTTCCCTCTGCAGTCCACTAAACCAGAAATAAAATATTAAAATAAAATTGACAACAATTCTGCTATTTTCCCTTTTTAGTTCATGTGTCAACAAGAAAGGAAATCTATCTACAGTCTTCTTCAAGATTAATAAACTCAGAGGTGGTATTCTGGCAAACTGGTAGCGGAAATTTTGAGTAGTTTGCAGAACTGGCAAATACCATCTCTGGGTAGCCCTGCCCCTATCTAATCACTGCCTCCGAGTCCCAGATGATTGGAGTCCCAGCTGATCAGTTGGCTCTTCTTCTGTTTCCTTGCAAAGGAGAACAGAGCTGGAAAGCAGATTAGTGGGGTGGGGAGGAAATGGATATTTTATAGTATACGTGCCCTGGATTGGGGTGGAAATGGAGATTTTGCAGTATCCTTTCACTGCCATGCCCAGCAAGCCAAGCCAAGCCAAGCTACACCCACCAAGCCATGGCCACAGGACCGGTAAGAAAAAGTTTTGAATCCCACCATTGAATATAACTAAATCAAGGGGAGAGAGGGGCATCTTGGAAAAGGTTGATAATGTTTTCAAGCACCTCATTGCTTGAATAATCAGGCCTATCTCTACTGAGGTCAACTTATTTACTGGACATTAATTTGAAAAAAAGGCTACTTTCCTGGCATGGACTGGTGGAAGAAAGAAATAGAAGACTTCACCAAGCAAAACCCACTGTAACTACTGTCCCATCAATACACCTGATACTCATTGTTGCCAAAGTTGAGGAATGTTTTGAAATCTGGATAGTAATTTCTTAAACCAACTTCTTTTCCAGCCAGATTTGGAATAAGAGACAATGGATAATGCTGTTGTGAGAATAAGCCCCTTGTTTAAAGATTTTTATTACAGCATACTGGCATCTTATCTTGCCCTTCATTCTTTTCCACATTGGAATTGTATGACATGATGTTATTTTTTTTACAAATTTTTGAAATGGCATGGAAGCATGTGTTCAGAAATCATTAGCAGAAAGGAAGGTCTTTAAGCTTGGGATGGAAGATAGTAGTCAGAAAAAACTCAGGCTGACTCCACCCTAACTCATGGGGGAATAAAAGGGAGGAAAGGACAATCAAACTAGCAAGATCTGTTACCATAGTCTATCTCAATAAAGTATGTTCTAATCTTCCTGTGGAGTTGGTTTCTGAATCTGGTCTTTTTCATAGGCTTGACATAAATATCATTTCCTGAAATGAACGATTGGAAACTGGATAGAAATCAGCTCGGTCTGTTGAATCCAATAATGGGCTTCTTTTTTTTAAGAATATTATGTAGCCAGTTCCTTCAAAACATGGGATACTCTCTGTCCCACAAAGAAGCATTCTTCACTGAATGAATCCAACCATGTGGTACTTTCTGGGCAGTGGTGGGATCCTGCTGGTTTAACAACCGGTTTGGTGATTGCGCGCATGCGCAGTTTTAAGAATACTTACCTTCTGCGGTACTGCTGGGGAGTAACACAGCTGAGGCGTGGCAGAGCAGAGCTCTGCTGCATGAATCAGCTTAGAAAATATAGGTCAGTATACTGCATAGGAGGCATCTAATCATCAGAGCAAACTGGTTTGCTCCTAGCTGATTGTCAGAGCTACAAATTTTCACCCAAATAGGTCCGAACTGGTAGAATCCCACCCCTGCTTCTGGGAGACGTTAATCAACCGGAAGAAGTATGGATTTCAAACATAGGTGGTTGAACTAGTAAGATCTTAGAACTCTTATTAAAATCTCCCTTATTAGGACCACAGCTCAAACACTTCCTAGATAACCAGACAACAATGTGCCTCAGGCAGTTCCAAAGGACCTATACAACCACATTCCAAACCTCAGGAAATCTGAATGCTTTTATCCAAGAGGTGTGTAGAATTGTCCTCACTATAGCCTGTTAAGTATTTCTCTGGACCTTCATGACAAGAGACTGGATTACCCTAAACAGGGTAATCACAGGCATTATGCAATTGTGATAAAGATGGAAGAATAGCTGTGTTTTTTTTCCAACTAAGTACTTTCACAAGAGAATCTTTAAAGCCGGCTCTTACCTCTGTTCTGGGTTACTCTTCATTTGATTCTTTATTTTCCTTAGGGTAAGATTTATGCAAGAGAAAAGCTTTAATTCACATCTGATGGATAAGACAGGGCATTTGTTACTTCTAAGCAGCAACTGATTTCAAAGTTTCGAATCTGTCATATCACATCTATAACTCTTGAGTGTCAGGTAAACCTACATCAATATCTTGTTGACAAATAACTTTTTCTTATAGTGCTTTCTCTGGCTTCTGTGTGTAAACAACTGATTAGGTTTTGGTAGTATATCAGGATGTTCAGATTTATTTTTTCCATTAAAATCCATAATCTTGTCTTTCTTTACAAAAGGGCCTGAGACTTCCACTTGATCAACATCAACAGTTTATTTACAATAACTATATAAACTGCTTACAGATGTTAGTCAGTTTTTTCAGTGGAAATCTACCATCTTCTTCCTGGGTTCTTCCTTGCCATGTTATATAAAGCGACAGGGGTATCAAACTCGATTTCATTGATGGCTGCATTAGGGTTGTGTTTGACCTTGGAAGACCAGGCTGGGTGTGGCCAGAGTGGGCATGGTCAGCTCAATGTCACTCATGTCAGGGTTGCCAGTGGCGGCCCAAGCACTCTGCCAGTGAAAATGGGCTTTCGAGCTCCATTTCCACCTGTGACAGCCTCCTGCAACCCTCTGCCAGCAAAAATACATGGAGTCCTCCTGAGTTCCTTTTTCGTTGGCAGAGGATTGCAGGAGACCATCACAGCTGGAAAATGGAGCTTGGGAGCCTGTTTTTGCTGGCAGAGGCAGCACAGGGTGGTCCTCACTGTTTCCAGTTTGGCCTCGTGGGACAGATCTGGCCCATGGGCCTTGGTTTGACACCCATATACTACTAGCTTTTGGCTTTCACTGAATAGGATCATGTATTATTGTACTTCTCTTTCATTGAGTCATAAATTATGGATGTTTGTCTATCATGTTTGAAGACAATCTTGACATATAGCAGGTTGTTGGCTGTCCACAATGTGTGCTCAGGTGGCTAGTAAGGCCTATATGGGCATGAAATGTTCTGCCACATGTCGGGCAGACATGTGTGGGCACCATTGTTGCAGCATTTGCAACTCTGGCTTTGCAGAGTACTCACCTCTCTTGTGCTATGGTTTTTCTTCTGTCCTCAGATATCTGGCAGCCTTGGTGGATCAGCATGCGCCATGTTGAACGAACTTGTGCCAGGGTTTTCCAGGAGGTGGTGTAAATTTCCAGGGACTTGAAGGAGGCTTTCAAGGTGTCTTTGTATCACTTCCTTTGTCCTTTGTCCCCCATACAATTGCTTTCCTTGAGACAGCTCACCATAGAGGAGCTGTTTGAGGATGCGATGGTCTGGCATTCTTGCAATGTGGCTTCCCCAGCATGTCTGGGCTTTCAGCAGCAGTATGTGAACTATAGACAATTCAGGCCTTCCGCACGGCCCTTAAGATCTGGCTAGCCCGTCAGGCCTGGGGATAAAAATCTTAGTTTGTCCCCTCCCGAATGATGAATGAATGTTGTGCTCTATTTTTAATATTATGTATTGTCTTATGTCTTTTGTCTTTGTACCCCCCTCCCCGTGTTTTGTAAGCCGCCCTGAGTCCCCTCAGGGAAAAGGGCGGCCTATAAATTATAATAAACACTCTAAACACTGTAATAAATATACAATTTAAAAATAAACACCAATTCTGGGGTGAAAAATAAACCCTCCCTCCCTTCCTTCTTTATGACAGCTGCCTGGAATGGTCCCTGCAGTTTTCTTACTAAGATTTCAGAATGATAATAATAAAAAATAATAATCTGCCTCTCTCAGGTCCTTGGGAAGGACACAATAGGTAGATAAAAATGCCAAATTCAGTCTGAACATCTGGTTGACTGTGCAACAAACCATAATAATAAATAAAAACATCAGGGAGTTATACTGTTTCAATAAATGATAGCTTTTTCAACCCACACAAACAAGCTTTTTTAAAATAAAAAGCTAACTTGGCAATTGTCCTGTGATTAACATCACATGCTTTGAGCTTGAAGATAGGTGATACTGGTGATGTCACAGTCTTTGGTGGTGTCAACGTAATCTCAGAGTTTTTATTTATCATGAGTTGATCATGTTTGACTTTTTTTTTTGCAATTCCTGTGTAACTGAGCATTGATGTTTTGTAAACAGGCTGCAAATATATTCCATTCTTCTTGTGTCTCTGTCTATCTTAATACAGGTAGTCCTTGAGTTACGAATGCAATGGATCCTGCCCATTCCATTGGTAACCTGAGGATTCGTAGGAGTGAATCTCATACAATGAATGTGATCACTCCCTCCTTTCTTTTGCCCATGCATTCACTAATCAAATGTGTGGCTTATTAAGTGAAGATGAGATACCAGTATCTCGGGATGGGGAAGCCCATGGTGGACCTAGCAATGGAACAGGCTGCCTACTTCACACCATCCAAGGCTTCTCCCAATCCATAGATACCTCATTTTTCCTCCCTTGTGGTCCTCACAATTGCTTTCTCCTCCATCCTGCCACACCTGGTGACTTACCTTATAAAAATCTGTCTCCTCTTCACCCTGTTTCTTTGCTTGCTTTTTCCTTTCTCATCAGCAAAGGCTTTGGCAGAAAAAAATGCAGACCAGAAATGTGGGCAAACAGCTTGAAAAGGGCTCTGGGGGAGGGATAGGTGGCCTGGAGGGTCATACACAGCCTTCCATGCTTCCTTTTTCATCACCAAAGCCTTCTTCAAGCAGTTGACATGCACTTCCAGTGCATATTTTTCACCGCTGAACTGCTTGATGGAGGGTGGGTGGGGTGGGAGGGAATAAAGTGAATGTTGCAGAGCCTCTATAGTCATTCTTAAGAGCGAACAACTGCCATGGTGCTGCAACATTCATAATTTTGGGACTTGTTCATAAACATTAGGGGGCGCTTATCATGTAACTTTGAACGATTGTATTGTACTGTATTGTAAAATTGAGGTACTCTAACTGTTCCTATATACAGTAGTTATTAGTTACTCCCATTCCTTCTAATGATCCAATTTGAATTTTCTCTTAAGATCCTGCATACAGTTTCAGCAAGAAATGTAGTCCATTCTAGTTAATAATGTAGAATCTGATGGCTGCTTTTGCTTTTACAGATGATGCAAAGAGTTTCTTGAAATCAGGAGGGTGAAGATGTGAGTATCTGCAAGATTTTTCTTTCAGTTTTAATACTGGGATTTATGGTTTTCATGTCATGATTAATTGAGCTGCACTATACAATGTGACATAGATGGGAGTTCTTCTATCACTTAATAAAACTAAGAATACATGTTCATATGACAGAATTCACTTTGTGGTTTGAAATGCTGTTTCAGATTCCCTACTGACTTGTGGATAATGAGAGCCGGCTGTAATACATTATTGTAAGATATATTTCTCTGAAAACAGTGCAAAAATTTCCCTGTGAATTGTCCTTTATTATCCACTCTTAAGGATATCCTCTTACTGTAATTGTTTTAAAAGGAATTAGAAGAGGTATATTCATGGGGACCTGCAGGGCAGACAAAAGTGTCTGTGTGGGCATGATCAAATGTGTGTTGGGACAACTTGGTGCAAATACATTCATCAAAAGTTAGGATGCTAATTTGTAAAGATAGGATTTGCATTGTATTGTTTTATGCAAATTAGGTCCACATGTTATAACTTTGGGGCAACTGTGATTTGCTTTAGATGCTGCTGAATAGATTTTGGAAGATCAACCACAGTTTCATTGTTGACAAATTTGAAAAAAAAAAACCAGTGTCTCTCAGGATTAATCTGTGTGCTGATATTGGTTTTGTTTTTAGCTGAGATGATTTATTCTGACATACAGTATATCATGTTAAGACTTTAACTCAGTTGTGGCCACCAGATAATCTTACATATTATCTACATTGGATAATGCAGAGCTTTGTGGATGGTGAACTTTAGGAAGGTGACATAAAAGAAGGTGACTTTACAGGTGGTTCTTCTTGTTTTGCATCCAATTACAGCTGAAATAACCAAATATGTGCCATAAACATCAGTCTTTGTGGTATCATGTGATTTGCTATGTATGAAGAATGGCTTGAAGATGATAATTAAGCTGCATAGAACTACTATTGCCTGTAGTTTCAAATTAGAAATAGTAATGGGATTTATATTCTGAAGATACCCTTCAGAATAAGATAGGCAGTACTACTTGGTCAGTGTTCATATCTTTTCTAACAGTTGAATTGAGTCTATATCAGGGAACTAAATATCTGCTAGTAGAAATGCTTTACCTGGATAGTATTTATCATCAAGGTTATATCTTATAATTTAGCAAAGTCACTGCCATTTTTACAATTCATAGAATTAATAGCTTGTAGTATTTACAGAGGCAAATATGTCCTAATTCATCCAATAATATAATGCCTGTAAATCTCTTTATGCCAGGACTGATGGGACATAATTTCTGAAATATCCTGTGTTCTTTTGCTTTTATTCAGTTTTAGAATAAAAATAAAGCAAGATGTCCATGGATGATCAATGACCATATAACCATTGTTACAATCATTTAAACATTTTACTTCTATACATACACCAGCTGTGCTATTTTTGAAGCGCTGATCCCATTGAAATATGCTAATTTATAGATTCAAAAACAATTTCATTCTCTCCATATTGGATTCTTGAGATGGAAACTTACTATGGATATTACAGCAGAGAACATGTTCTTCTATAGGTGTTGTATTTATTACAGAAAATTGTATAACCATAATTTCATTATCTGACCATATTGCACATATGCCATATTTATTTTAAGTTCATATTCCCTGTCCATACAACAAAGAGTTTGTTATGTTTATAGCCCATCTTTTCTCCAGAAGCAAAGATCTGTTGATCTTATTTCTTTGTATTCTTACAAGAATTATAGGAAATAAAAAAACTAGTCTGAAGTTTCATGGCAGAAAGTAGACTTTAATATAAGGTTAACTCTCCAACCACTGCATCACACTGGCATCTTAGCCAAAGTTTATACAGTAGCCTAGGCAATTTAAAGTCCAGCTGACAAGTCCTTCAAGGGATAAAGTAATTGGCTAGAGAAGAAGCAGGCCCTAGGAGTTTCTATAGAAAGTTACTGAAATCACAGCTATATAAATGTCAGCATAAATATTAAAGCACATTAATACTTGCTGATTTGCAGACACTTCTGCTGATATAACTGCAGATTTTAGGGGCACAATATAAGGCAGTCAGATTCTAGGATTTGAACAAAGGCATAGATATAATCAGAAATAGAGTATAGCTGTGGAATTTAGTACAAAGAATAGACAAAGAAGAGAGGTTTTTTTTAAAAAAAAAATCTATCTGTACGATGGAATATCTCAGCTGTTCAATGGTAAATATATTATTTCCTGAACAGCTGATGATTACAAAGGATAAGGGACTGATTGTTTCCTACTAAAAAACAGTCGCTGATCACAACATATCTAGTGTCTAGATCATGCACCAATTAAAGGTAGTGAATGAAGAAAGCTATTAATGAACTATACTGAAGTGCTGTCTATAAAAAATTCCTCCTAAAAGGCCAATGATTAGTTAAATGAGAGCCTAACAAAGGAACAGCATGAAGTGAAATCTTTTTACTTCTGAAGCCTTAAGAAACAGAAGTGATGAGGAATCAACAGGAATTTAAATTTCTAATTGATTATCCTGTGACCTACGTACTGCTGGATGCCCCATTCCATGGACTCACTGAGATCAAGGGGCCTTGTAGCTCTCCACTCAAAGACCATGGTGTGTTCCTCCTGAGCTGAGGTGGTCTGGGGTTTCTGGAATTCTGGTTGGCTGCCAAAGACCTCCTCAGTTCCTAGTGCATTGGCCAATTCAGAGGCTCCAGGTGTGCCGGGCATCCGAAATGGCCACCCTAGCCATCAACCTACTGGTGTAGCTCCTGAGCCAACAGCCAAAGCACCTGATCTTTAAAGCTATTGAGAAGCCATTGAGGTTCCCTCTCTTGGCAAAAGGGGAGGGACTCCCATTTAAGAAGCCCCACCAGCTGATGTGAGTGACAGCAGTGAGAGCAGCGAAGATGACCCGATGGTAAGTGAAACCATCCGTCCCTTCACCATAAGATCATGAATCATGGTGCCCAGGAAGAGAGCCCAAGGGGACATAGAAGCAATCATAGACACCAGGTGCACCAGGTGCCTGATCAGTCTCCCCACTGTTCAAAAGCTAGGGATAAGCACAATGCCCCTGGGGTGCCTCATTCGCTTCGAGAAAGTCGATGGGATATTGATAGTCGATGGGATATTGATAGTTGATGGGACATTGAGAGTCTTAGCCACCTTATCATCAAGCAAGTAAGACTGGAAATGGGCCACTACTGGTAGCTCATCCATTTTGTGATGGCACAAAAAATGACAAAGTCAGTCATCCTGGGCCTTGCTTGGCTGGATAAGCTGGGTCCGGTCATCATGTGGGTGGATTGCTATAGAAAGCTAAAAATAGGAGTGGGACCACTGCCACCCCGCCTTAGTGACAAGGTCCCATTGGAGGATCTGTCACTTGAGCCTGCCCCTATGAAACTGCTGCCGCCATCACCATGTCTCTCAACGTGAGTTATACCATGTTTCAACCCCCCCCCCCATGAGTTTGAATTATTAAGAGGGGAATTAGATATTAAAAGGGAGGCAGGGGGGTATTAGATGCCAAGGGAGTGAGAAGAGGGGCAATTAGGATTGTAATAATAAATGTTTGTACACAATTTATCCAACTGATTTTATTGCTAAACTTTTAAATCTAATATTTTGCTAGTTATAAATATATCAAACTCTAGAATGCTCAAAATTCTATCACATATGGGACTGCTTCAACTAGATGCTGATTTCTTGAATAATATGATTGCACTGGGTAATAGCTGAATTGTATGATTCACAAAAACATGAGTTTCACACTTGGTTACACTTAGTTATTTTGCAATAACTAATGGCCATGGAGCAGTTTTTAAAATCAATAGATAGTTCGAATTGATATCAAATCAATGGAAATTTCTATATAATTAATTTTTATTTTTTAAATTTGTAATGGAGTATGGTCATTATCTTTAAAAATATGTATTGTTTGCAAAAATTGTTGCAAAGAAATAATATTTTTTATAAGTCTCTCTCTCTCTCTCTGAGAGCGGTTTTTAAAAAAGTGTGGTACAACTAAAGGGGCCGTGTCCTAAAATAGCTTGAGAAATGCTAATCTAAGGCATTAGCTCCTCTTTCTGATCAGCAATGGTTTCTTGTGGGTGAAATGGCAGGAGGGCAAACAAAGCCATGGATATCCACCAGTAGCTTTCCTTAAGGGATTCCACATTAAAATTGCAAAGACAGGACTAGTCACCAGCTACATCAGTGATGGCTAACCTTTTTGCCATCTTGTGCAAAAAGCGGGGGGAGTGAGGGAGGTCGTGCACGGGCATGGCCACACCCATAATTCTATGCCCCCCCACGCATTCATGCGCGATCACACACACCCTCGGCTCCCCCCGCTTCTGGCATGCGATGGCACACTGGACCTATTTTTCTCCCTCCCCAGGCTCCAGATATATCCACCAAAATGGCGTGCCACCTGTGGCACATGTTCCATAGGTTCACCATCATGGAGCCATATAGCTTCCCACTATGGCATTAGAGTTAAAGGGACATACTGTATGTTTTCAAAGGCCACAAGGACTATTTGAATGGTCAGCCTGAGCCTGTGCTCCGAGAGTTATGTTTGTAGAAATGATATTGATAGGATTTTATTCCATTTATATTTTAATTTAATTAAAGTTAAATATAGTTAACCTGATTACACTCCAGTCATGCATTTAATAACTTCTCCTCCTTCAAATTAAAAATCACAATTTAGTAACAACTTTTGAAGGTCTTGGAGAGCAGCTCTGAGATCTCCTAAAGCCCTACAGTTTCAGATTGTGTCCTTCTATATTATGTCAAACCCCAGTGATTTCAGCATGTAATATTACACATTTGCTGTATTTCTCAGAATATTACTTGATTCATGAGACAACACTCTTCTATGCCACCTCTGAAAAATATGTCAGAATTAACCATGCAGGCAGTCACACACATAAACATTTATAAATAAAATATGTGTTTCTTATATATGGATGTTTCACTCAACAGACATTTTGAGAAGAAATGTTTTGCAAATGCATCCTATTATTGTTTGGCATGTTTTATCTATGACAATTTATCTGGAATGATTTCAGTGGTCTTTTTTATTGCTGTTATTTAATTTGATTCTATGCCTTCTAAAACGCATTAAGCTAATGAAACAAATATTATCAGGAAGTCCCAAGTGTTTCCAGAATGAGATGATGCCATCACTGAGTGTTTGAGAAAATATATATTGTTTTAAAAGCCCAGGCTCCGGTGGTGACATGAAGAAATGAGAATGGAAGGAATCAGAGAAAGAGAAGTACAATGTTGCTTTAGGAATGCTGCCATCTCCTTTGCTTATTATGTACTGCAAGAATGATATTAACTGTCTTGTTTTCTGTCTTTGTGTAACAGGAGAATGCTCCACTGTTAGTTTGAATGCATTGGGACAATTATGAAATTCCATACATTTCATGTCTTTAAGAGGATCATCTCTTAAAAGAAGAAAATAAACACCAAAAAAATCTAAATTATTCCTAGGCAGGGATAAGTCAATCAATAATTCTAAGAAAAACACTGAATAATTATCTGATTACAACTATAAATTTTACTTTAACCTGGGTTAATGTAACTAACACAGACAAGGAGTTGTAATAATAATTGAAATTGAAGATTTTCTGTGCTGGTCCCTTTTGCAAATGACATTTTGGCAAATAATGTGGGTTAACACTTAACATTTTAAGGCATTTCACAGCTTTCTACTAGCTACCCATTCATCTCCCATTAAAGATCTGTAAGTTATGACCTTATAATTTTATTATTCTTTTCCCCTTAAGCTATTTTTTATTAGTTTATAATATATAATAGAAAAGTACAAATGAAATAGTAAGAAAATAGGGGAGGAGAAAGGGAAGGGAAAGGTGTGGGGCAAAGGGAAAAGAAAGAAAGAAAAAACAATACAATACAATACAATACAATACAATACAATAAATAGCAGAGTTGGAAGAGACCTTGGAAGTCTTCTAGTCCAACCCCCTGCCTAGGCAGGAAACCCTATATCATTTCAGACAAATGGCTATCCAACATCTTCTTAAAGACTTCCATTGTTGGGGCATTCACAACTTCTGGAGGCAAGCTGTTCCACTGATTAATTGTTCGAACTGTCAGGAAATTTCTCCTCAGTTCTAAGTTGCTTCTCTCCTTGGTTAGTTTCCACCCATTGCTTCTTGTTCTACCCTCAGGTGCCTTGGAAAATAGTTTGACTCCCTCTTCTTTTGGCAACCCCTGAGATATTGGAACACTGCTATCATGTCTCCCCTAGTCCTTCTTTCTATTAAACTAGACATACCCGGTTCCTGCAACTGTTCTTCATATATTTTAGTCTCTAGTCCCCTAATCATCTTTGTTGCTCTTCTCTGCACTCTTTCTAGAGTCTCCACATTTTTTCTACATCGTGGTGACCAAAACTGAATGCAGTATTCCAAGTGTGGCCTTACCAAGGCATTATAAAATGGTATTAACACTTCACATGATCTTGATTCTATCCCTCTGTTTATGTAGCCTAGAACTGTGTTGGCTTTTTTGGCAGCTGCTGCACACTGCTGGCTCATATTTAAATGGTTGTCCATTAGGACTCCAAGATCCCTTTCACAGTTACTACTGTTGAGCAAGGTACCACCTATACTATACCTGTGCATTTCATTGACTTTTCGTTGACTTTTCGAAAAATTGACTTTCAACTCCCTTTGGTGCAATGGAACAAGATAGTAAGATCAAACCTCAACTTTTTGCTTTTACATAATAATATAAAGTAGACATTTCTATAACAACAAACCTATTAATCAGTAAAACCCAAAATCAAAGTTTCATTTTTCCCACCACCCCATGCACAATGTCCAGAAGCGGTTTCCACCTCTTGGTTTAATTTCAAGCAGTCTGGCTCAATTCTTATTTAGAGCAGTGCAGACATGCATCCCTCTGCATTAGGCTTTGGAACTATCTCTACTTTGCCCTAGGTCAGTGGTTCACATACTTTATGGGACATTAGGCATGTATTTTAAAAAAGTATGAACACTGCCACAAAATGGTTGCCATGGAGGGCATAATCTGTCATGAAATGCCCTTTTATATAAAGGCAAAATCTGGTATTCATTCTTAATTTTCCTCTCAACTTGGCTTATGTACTTTACAGTATGTGTGTGTGTGTATATATTTAAAGTCACAACCCCTGGTATGCCCAAATATGGGAGGAAGATCACACTTCCATTCTCTGTCCTTCGGCTCGTCACAAGAGACCATCCAGACAGAAACCCAATATTTTTTACTGTTGCCTTTTTGTTACATTTGTTATATTTGTGCTGATAAATAAATAAAGGGAGACTAGTATAGATCTATTTCAAGCTATTTAGCTCTCATCAGCTAGCCATACCCTTGCTGGGAATCAATTGTGCTCTATTGCCTCTTAGGCAGATGTGTTAACCATTGAGCTACAGAGCTCGACTCCTTATCGGCCAGGCCAGGGTGAAAGGTATATATTTAAAGTCACAACCCCTGGTATGCCCAAATATGGGAGGAAGATCACAAACAAGCAACAGTAAAAAATATTGGGTTTCTGTCTGGATGGTCTCTTGTGACGAGCCGAAGGACAGAGAATGGAAGTGTGATCTTCCTCCCATATTTGGGCATACCAGGGGTTGTGACTTTAAATATATACAACTGTGATTACAAATATAATTTTATAATTTTATTTTATCATAGATATATTATTATTATTATTGAACTTAACTTCATTTTAATTTAGTTTTGTTTTCTAAATAGGCATCCGAAGGTATTCTAGAAATAAATAAATAAATATTATACTGGACACTGGCATTTTATTAGTTGTGTTAGATTCCCATTTAATTATATTTAATTAAAATATGAGCTATCAGAATGATATAGCCCACCTCTCTTAAATTCTCATAGGAGAAAGATGGAGATGTCACATGATGTCATGGTCATGACTTCTACCCTTGTCCTTTTGCTGGTAGGCATAGTCTGTATATATATATTTGTCATTTTATTGAGATTTATAGGCCGCCCTTCTCCCTGAGGGGACTCAGGGCGGCTTACAATCACAAAGGGAGGGGGTGCAGTACCAAGAGACAAACAATAGTGAACAAAATAAAATGGTAAACCACAACATGCATTCAACAGTCAACACTCGGGTGGGTAAATTGGAAACCTATCCCCAGGCCTGCTGGGAGAGCCAGGTCTTGAGGGCTGTGCGGAAGGTCTGGATGGTGGTGAGGGTACGAATCTCAACGGGGAGCTCGTTCCACAGGGTCGGAGCTGCAACAGAAAAGGCTCTCCTCCATGTAGTCGCCAGTCGACATTGACTGGCGGATGGAATTCGGAGGAGACCCAGCCTGTGCGATCTAATCGGTCGGAGGGAGGTGATCGGCAGAAGGCGGTCTCTCAAATATCCAGATCCACTACCATGGAGTGCTTAGTTTGTTAGTATAGTTTGTTTACACAGTTACATTGACCATGGTATAACAACTGGATCCAGTTTTCCCAAAAAAGGTTAAGACATGTATTCGGCAACTAGCATGGAGGTCTTAGAATGTGATGCAACCTAGTGGGTGATTGATAGCTTGAGAACACACCTGTTACCTTGTTAAGCTTTTTAGCCTTCTGGTTTTTTTTTAACTTTGATTTTTACTTTTAACTTGCAATTTTAACTTATTCTTAATTTTATTATTAATCTGTGCTTCTTTCTAAGTGTTTACATTGTTTTATTTATACTGTACTGTATTGGTTGGAAACATGCAGAAGAGGCCTTCATATTCCAGTGAATAGACAATGGCTAGAAAGAAGAAGAAGAAGAAGAAGAAGAAGAAGAAGAAGAAGAAGAAGAAGAAGAAGAAGAAGAAGAAGGAGAAGAAGAAGAAGAAATTGTTCTATTATGCTGTTGTAAACGGATTAGTTTACAACAATACAATAAAGGTGAAGTGAGGGGGGGTAGAAATGTAACAATAAATGAAGTAAATAAATGAAGTAAATAAAGTCCTATGAGTTCGATTCCCAGGAATGCTTTCATCCCATCAAATAACATCTGGTTATCTATGTTTCATGAAATCCAAATAGGATGAACTTGATCATATGGTGCCCATCTCCTGTAGCTTAATATGAATTCCCTATAAAATATATTTTTCAGTGAAGTTTTTTTTTTTTTTTAATAGCAATAGCAGATTTTTATATACCGCTTCATAGGGCTTTCAGCCCTCTCTAAGCGGTTTACAGAGTCAGCATATTGCCCCCAACAACAATCCGGGTCCTCATTTTACCCACCTCGGAAGGATGGAAGGCTGAGTCAACCCTGAGCCGGTGAGATTTGAACCGCTGAACTGCTGATCTAGCAGTCAGCCTGCAGTGCTGCATTTAACCACTGCGCCAAGTTGTTCTTCACGGTCATTTTCTTGCAGGCTAAGGCGCTGAATGTTTAGAAAATTTATCTTGCTCCATTTTTGAGCTCATATTATGTTTTTAACAAAGAAAGATATGCCCATAGATATTTAGAGAACCACAATAAGGATGGTCTTATGACAGTAGTATAAGCAAGCATTAAAATGGCAAAACGTGTAATAGGGGAAAAGAATGATCTTGAAGAATAGGAGGAAGACCTACCAAGACAATAGTTAGATAAAATAAATCTGAATCTGGGCCAAAATTATATGACCACCAAGTGATATTACTTCACCAGGAACCCAGGACAATATGAACTCTTCCAGATCTGGGGGACAAGTTATTTCAACAGTAAGCAGAAAGGTCTGATATATTTGGGAATTACAATGCAAACTTCAGTTTATTACCAAATCTGCTATTCATATAGGTTTAGCCCAAATACCATATAAGGAATTTGAAATTAGGAACTGTTGGCACAGTGAAATCGCAGTCTGCTTTATGGGTTTATTTTGGGAAGGCAAAAAGCCCATGGGTCATTTGACACCTCATTTTCTTTTCAACAAAACAGTCTTATTCTCAGGATAATTTTGGCTTTATTTTTATATTGGAGGCTAAGAAGTGTTCCACACATTTTCCATATTTTTTAAAAAGTATTTGGACCTAATCTTTGGCGATTGTTTTGTAATTCACAGAGGTTGCAGGGAAAAAAACTATTATCGAGCATACTGCAACAAGAAAGATTTGAGAGGTACATCAGGTAATTTTATCATTTTCCTTTGAATAAATACTCCTGGTCTTGAATAAATAATCCTGTTATTGTTAGCCACAAAAACACAACCAGGTGCTACTTAAGACTTTTTTCCCCTCTTTCAAAGAGCAACCCTTTGTCCAATATTGTATGTGGTAGAAGAATCTTTTATTGTTAATGACAGTTATTTGGAAGATTGTAGAAGGCAGAAAGCCAAAGAGAAATTGAGTGAAAAAGATCTTTTTGATTACGTCTGCTTGGTATGTATGCAGCTCCTGAGATTCCCTGGGTTTTTATTTATACAAATGTTTAAACTATTTCACCAACATTTTGAATGTATTTTATTTCTTTGTTCAGATTGGTAAAACATTTCCAAGGCTTTAAATGTTGTTCCATGACTTTCATGGCCAGTAGCTATGCAAAGCAGATGCAGATACTTAGGTAAAAGTTATTTATAAAATCAACACTGGAGTTTCCCCCTTTCTCCTGTTCTCATTATTATGGATTCCTTTCATAGGCTGGACAGGAATGTGTCTGAGATTGACATAAATAAATAAAGTCTTTGAAAGAGACAAGGACGTCAGAGCTTTTTGCTGAGCCCAGCATTGCAAAATTACCTGAGGAAGAATAAGGTGAGCCACCAAACATGCTATAGAACCATTGACTAAATAATTAATTATGGGATGATACTGGCCAAATAAAAGCTAATTCTGCTAGGTCCTTTCAGTCAGTGTGTGTGTGTGTGTGAGAGAGAGAGAGAGAGAGAGAGAGAGAAAGAGAGAGAGAGAGAGAGAGAGAGAGAGAGAGAGAGAGGGAGAGAGAGAGAGAGAGAGATTGATTATATATAATCAGAAAAGCCCTGATTTTGGTGAAAATTAAATTAGTTACAAATGTTATCCCTGTGCCCCTAGAAGCATCAAGAAAAGTGATACTACCTTAATTTCTAATGTTGGATTTTCCCTTTTACCAGAGGGAGCCCCCTTGTGGAGTACTGTGAAACCATTACCATGGCAACTCCACTGCCCTGTACAGTAGAAGCCATTTTACGGCAGTATGTTAGAAGCCATTGTAAGGCACAACAGGCTGTATCTTAACAGAACACACATGCCAAGGAGTTCTAGGGATGTCTTGCCCCCACTCTAATATAGGAATGAGAGTGCATAGGACTGCATGGCTCTAATGGATGAAATATTTTACATGCTATTTATAGACTGCTTGGAAAGCTCTCTGATGGAAAAGGGAAATATGACTTAAACATAAATAAATAAAAGGGGGAAAACTCTCATGCTCTCAGCAATAGGAATACTCCTTTCTTCTTTCTTTGGGTTGGGATAGCAATTCTTCACCATTATTATTTCATTCTCCTATGTTGATTCATTCCCAGAAGACACATCAATAAATAGAATTGAAAGATTACTCGAATGGAGTGGGAAACGTGATGAACTTTTCTTATCAGACTTCAAAAATCTATGATTATCTGTAGGCATTCATTACACCTGCAGCATTGCTACTATGGGCTAAAGTTTCTGCTTAAGCTGAATAATTAGATTGACACAGGTACAGCCAGTGGTGGGGTCTTACCAGTTCGGACTGGTTTGGCCTAACTGGTAGTGGCGTGGCAGCCTGGGTCGCTGGAACTGGCAGTGACCAATGCCTGCCATGCCTCTGAACTGGTTCTTCTGGTGGTGCCATAGATGCTGCCATCTTGTTATTTGCTTCTGCGCATACGCAGAACAATTTTTATTGCACTGTGCATGGACGTACAATGTCCACAGCCATCAGCAAACCAGCAGTAGTGACTGCTGGAACCCACCCCTGGGTACATCCTATGGATAACAAAAGGTAGTTGGAAGAGAGGGTTTGAATTTAAAAAGAAAAGAGAGAGAGAGAGAGAGAGAGAGAGAGAGAGAGAGAGAGAAAGAGAGAGGAGCCACTTTGTTAAATTTCTCTACTTGTGCAGTAGTTTAAAATTATTAGGCATGTCAGGAAGAGCCTTTTATGTATTTATCCAAATAGTTTTGCTTCTGTTCCATTGTACCTTGCTCTAAAAATAGTGAGATATGTAAAGTGACAGACTTAATCTCTACCTTTCCAGCATGCCAACACATCTGCCTATGTCACTTAAATCTCCTCTGTGGTAAATTATTTGATTGCACCCTCTCCGCACAACAATATTCCCTAAAGGGTGTTTTTTTTTTCTCTGTGTGCTATTTTAAAGAATGCAGGAGTATAATACATTCGATGAACAGATAAGATGATTCAGTAGTTGTGTGAGGTGGGGGAATTAACCATGCAGTTGAACCTGCTTTAAAATCCTGTTTTTTATCTCAGTATTTCCCATTACAAAGTAAGATTGAAAATGGAAGGAAAATGGATAAAATATTCTAATAACTGAAGGCCAATATATTGGGAAGACTTGAGCCACAACTGTATTAAGCCATAAAATTCCTATGTAGGCTTGCATAACCAATTTTTTTTCAACCTATATTCTCAGGTGTCTGCAGGGTGCAAAAATAACAACATGGCAATCTCTGAATCAATATTATTTGAATTACCTGAATCAAAAATTAACCAGTGGAATCGCTTGCCTTCAGAAGTTGTGGGTGCTTCATCACTGGAGGTTTTCAAGAAAAGATTGATCAGCCACCTGTCTGAAATGGTATAGAATACTGCATCCAGCTGGGTCACCATATTATAAAAAAGATGCCAGGACTCTGGAAAAAGTGCAGAGAAGAGCAACAAAGATGATAGGAGGGCTGGAAGCTAAAACATATGAGGAATGGTTGCAGGAATTGGGTTTGCCTAGTAGTGTATTGTAAAAAAGTCCTAGGGCTGACATAATAGAAGTATTCCAATATTTGAGGAGCTGCCACAACAGCTTGCCTTCAGAAGTTGTGAGTGCTCCATCATTGGAGGCTTTTAAGAAGAGACTGAACAACCATTTGTCAGAAATGGTTCAGGTCTCCTGCTTGAGCAAGGGGACTAGAAGACCTTCAAGGTCCCTTCCAGCTCTGTTATTCTGTTATTTGAAAAGATATGGAAAAAGATGTTACACTGGATATACAATGAAACCAGCTAAAATTCTTATAATAAAAGAACCAAAAAATTACCTAGATGAGTTTTCTATATTGGATGTTAAAAGAAAAGCATATAAAATTGGTTATTTTGAATCAAGGTTGAAATAAATATGTTATCTCTGGTAACCAGTGGTGGGTTTCAAAAAGTTTTAGAACCTCTTCTGTAGATGTGGCCTGCTTTGTGGGAGTGGCTTGCCAGCTATGTGACTGGGTGGGAGTGGCTTGCCAGCCATGTGACTGGGTGAGCATGGCCAACTTTTAAAATGTGGTGAAACTCACTTAACAACACTCTTGCTTAGCAACCAAAATGTTGCTCAGAAACTCTGGCATTTGAAGCACACAAGTCTTAAAGCTGTCAAGTTATAAGACCCTTGCACCCCTAACCCATGAGAAAAAAAACCCAGGGGTGTTCAAACTTGACAGCTTTAAGACTTGTGGACTTCAACTCCCATAATTCCTCCTCTCACTCTTCATCTTGATGATGTGTGGACGGGCAGGGAGAGGGAGCTGGAACCGGTTCTAAACGGTACTGTAAATTTGTGGAACCTCTTATAGAAGAGGTTAGAACTTGCAGGAACCCACCCCTGCTGGTAACCCTAAATGGGCTTTTGCTGCCCAGACTGAAACTTTCTTACTTCTTTTTCTTTTACTTCTTTACTCTCTTTTCTATTTTGCTTTCCTTTTTGTACTTTATTTTTTCTTTTGTTTCTTTTAGTTTTTTCAGTTTGCATTAATTTTTCAATTGTCAACTTAATTTACCATTTTTTTTAAAGAAACAAATAAACTTTAAAATGAAAGTTCAGTCTGAGATGATCTGTGGACGAGTTGAGATATTCAGCACTCAGTGCTTCAGGCAAAGGATCTTACTTTTACTAAATTTCACATTTTACTTGTTGGGAAGGATGGCAGTAGAATAGGGAACTTTCTTTTTAATCTGTCAAAAATTGATATCTTTTAGGAGAGAAGGAATCTATATTTTAGAGTTTCTTCTTTCTTCCCGTCCTTTCCATTTGCCATTAATTGTCATAAAATCTCTCTCTTTGAGAGAGAGAGTCTCTTTTCCATTCCCTGTTTCAAATAATAAAACCAATCTCTGAAATTGTTCTTTAGGCCATCTGGTAACAACTACAACATAAAACACACAACATAATCCAATGTGAAGTATAAAAATAAAGTACGGTAAGTGTTCAACAAGTTCCATATTGTAACCCACAAGGCATCCTTTCAAACATCAGATATTCCACATATATATTTTCCCTTGCAGATTACCAAAACCTACTTTCAAGAACCATATAATTTTTCCTTCCCTTAAATTTTTTCCCCTTTGTTAATCTGACAACATCCTTATTATTCTCAAAAAGAGTTGGAGTGAATGGGGTGGATTATATTTAATAGTGATATCGAGGTTTTGAAGAAATGCTATTCTCAGTATTGTAGTTTCCTTGTTTGCAGAAGTTCATGACCGCAATAACCACATTCATTTGGCTTAGAATGATTTTGCTCTCAATGAAGCAATTCAAAACGACGTTCCACCCTTTAGTAGTCTCATCTGTGGTTTTCACGCGCCATATTCGAAAGTACATTTCTGTCAGTACAAATAAACAATAATGTATTTTCCCCTAATTGTCTTGAATGCCAATGCTCGTTTCCCCAAGTCTGACTTTTGGTGGCATTTTCTCATTGAAAAGGAAAATTGGTTTTTTTTTTCCCACCAAGATCAAATTTTAAAATAGAAAGAATGTAGCTCAGTTGCAGAGCATTGATGTTACATGCAGAATGTCCCAGCTTATTAGCTTAGCTTCTATTCCAGAAAAAAAATACTGCAATATTCTTTTGCAGAATTTTCCTTAGAGCTTCAACATAAATCGGCAAAAACTCCATCCTGAGTTACTTCCTGGCTCCTAGGTTTTTTTCCCTGCTCTGTCCTGTCAATAAGGCACTTTTGTTGATCTTCCATCCTCCCTAATCACTTCTAGGTTATTTTCCAGCCTGTATTTTCATTGACCATGAAAATATTGCAAAAGAAGAGTAGGATGGGACAGGATTCCAACTTTCAGCCATTTTTCTCCCTTTCTGATGGGCCAGCTGATAGGACCTCTGGCCATCTGCATGAAAGACAAAACACAAAACTATTGATTACAGCATAGTGGCATGAAACTATAGAAGAAATTGAGTGTGGGCAACAGATGTAGAAGTAGACCTAGTACACATTACAACAATGTGTAGAAGTACGAATCAGGGAGGAAAGCTTAGTTTGAAGTGCTAACCACCCATATTTCTCACGAATGAAGGCAAATACACATGTCTAAGGATAATGCTGCAGGATCCAATCTGGGTTGGTCACTGGGACCAGAGGTTTTGTCTTCCGAGCTTTCAGACTCATGCTGGAGCCCCATCTTTAGGAAACTAGGGAGAACTTCCCTGAAGATGGGCTCCAGCAATGAGTCTGAAAGCTCAGAAGACAAAACCTCTGGCCCCAGCGACCAGCCCAGATTGGATCCTGAAAACTTAATTGCTTGAGAGGGAGATTTCCTCCTATTTCCTCCATGGAGAAATTGGTAGCACAGCTTGACATTCTCTGTATTCAAAGAGGGAAGGGCAGCTAAAGCTTCTGCCACCTGTAAAGACCTCTTTTAAGGAAAACAACAGAACTCTGCACTTTGGATTTGATCAATGTAGCACCTGCCTGCAACTCCTTAAAGCAATTGCATCTTTTGAAGGGATTGCATGGCTCACCTCTGTCCTGGGAAATAACATGCTTAATTTAAAGAGCTGTCAATAGATTTTTACCCATGAAGGCCTGCACTCTCTAAAGACCCCTTTCCTCCCTGTAAAACTGACATTTATAGCTGTAGTAGATACTACTAAGATAAGTGATTATTTAATTTAGTAAAATGCAGCTTATAACCCTATTTTCATAGTTCTGACTCCATACAGTATTTTAATTCTCATATTTCTTAACACAAGTAAATGGGAGGAGGGGGGAACCCAAGCTGAGCTAGATTATAAAATTGCTTACATTTTATTGTGTTTGCTTTTGTGAATACTGAGATATGGGCCTGTGGTTTTACATAGTTGTTGGCACCTTATACAGTCACACATTTATTGTTTCATTGTAACTGTTCTCCTCTGATTCTTTTACAGTTTTTAGCATTACTTGCTCATACTACTGTTTTATTTTATTAGCTGTAATAGGCTTTCTATGCAATCAAGTCTATTTAGAAGGATCTTCAGCATGACTGGCTAAGGGTGAGTGGGCCATTTTTTCAGGAATGTATTGAGAAAGACCAATGACAACCCTCACCCTGCCTCTATACCATGTAGAGGCAACCTCAACCAGTCCCGTCCTGTTGGGTCTAGGACAACTCCATATGGACAATTCACCATGGGAAAACTTGCGGCAAGACAATTCAATGCTGCATTAATAGTTTATTTCAGATATTTTACCCTTTCATCAAAAATTTTATAACTCTGATATATTGACTTTATTTTATTGTTACTGGTCACACTTCCACCAAAATTAATTTATTTGTGAATTGTCCCACCATTGAGTTGGCCATAGTGAGTTTTCACAGTAAGTTGGTCATGGTGAGTTGTCCCATTCCACTCCTAATCCCCTTGACAATGTTGGATTGTTGGCATAGGTTCAGTGACTGACCTTCCCTGTTTTTAGTTTGGGATAAGGTTGATTTCTTTTCTATTTTGTCTTTTTGAAAACTGATGGAAATTGTCAAAAGTTCTATCAGAGGCCATTAGGTTCAAATAGCAGGAAGAATTGTAAAACTGCCATGTATTTGCCTTCCTCGCCTCCACCCCACCCTATTCTACAAATGGACATATTGGGCAGAAAGTTCGAGAAAGTATCAATGGAAACCAAAAGGGCTTGATGGAAATCATATGTCTTCCAATACCTACCCATGAAAAATGGGTGATTGTTCTGGTCAGTGACGTGCGATGAGGTTTATGGATGGTGAGGCAAGCGGGCAAAAGCCATCCTATGTTGGACATAGTGGCACGGCTTTTGGAAGCCCCGGCGCTGTGTCCACCATAGGGGCGGGACGCCTCTATGCCGGACACAGTGGCAGGGCTTTCGAACACCCCGGTGCTGTATCTGCCATAGGGGCAGGATGCCTCTATGTCAAACATAGCAGCAGGGCGGTTTTTTGCCTCTAGAGCTGCCCTGCTGCTATGTCTGACATAGAGGCGTCCTGCCTCTATGGCGGACACAGCGCCGGGGAGTCCAAAAACCCTGCCGCTATGTCCAACACATAGGCATCTCGCTATGTCCAAAAGTCCTGCCGCTATGTCCAAAAGTCCTGCCGCTATGTCCAAAAGCCCTGCCGCTATGTCCAAAAGCCCTGCCGCTATGTGCGCCAGCAGAGGCGGGTAAAACACACACACACACACACACACACACACACACTACTTACAATAATACAATTACTTACAAATTACATTAATTTTGAATTCATCCCCCTCCCTCTGACCCACATACCTTTCCCAGCTGTGTCACAGAGGATTTCAACTCTGCTCTTGTTTGCCATGATGAAAATGTAAAAATGTAAAAGGAAAAAGGCAAGAGCTGCTGAAGTCAGGCTGGGTTAGCTGCTGCCAGAGTCCCCAATGGAGGACTTTGCTTAACTGTTTAAAAAAGCCTCTAAAAAATCGCTCTCTACAGGAGGAGGCAAGAGAACCAAGTGCCTCATCTACATAAGGAATTTTTCAGCTTTTAACCCTTGCTTAACTCTGCTCAAGTGATCATAAAGATAGACTAAATGAGGCACGTGGTTCTGCTGCCTCCTCATGTAGAGGGCACTTTTTTAGAGGCTTTTTTAAACAGTTAAGCACTAAGCAGAGTCATCCACTGTGACTCTGGCAGCAACTACCTCAGCCTTTTTCCTTTTACATTTTTTTTTCTTTTCATGATGACAGTGGTGAGGCCCTGCCTCCCCTGCCTCCCCTGACTGCACATCACTGGTTCTGGTATAGTGGAAAGTGTAAAAAAGAGGGGAATCCACCAATGAGAATCTGTAGTAGAAACTGCCTTAGCAGCACACATGATCAGAATCTCTGGTGAAACCAAAAAAGAAGCTATCTGGACAATTTCTGGTGGTGAGATTTCAGCAGCAAGTAATTTAAGCTGCTATATGGATGTTTAAAGGGCTTTACTTCAACATAGAATTAAACAGCATTCCATTCTTTGCAGTCCCCATCTAGCTTATAATGGAACCTGCATAGGTAAAATGGAGGAGAGGGTAGTCCTTATATATCCCTAATTGAATGCTAGGAGATTGGATTACAAATTTAATCTTTCTGCCATCTAGCACACAATTGAATGAATAGTAAATGTTGACATGTTTTACCACTTTGGGTTGATTTGGGAATCTGATCTTACCTGATGGTGGCACAGGTTGATTCATTAAATAGAAAAGATCTTAGTTCTATAATCATATTTTAAAGTGGAAACCTTGGCTTTGGTTTTAACCTATAAAGTAAAACCACTTTAAAGGTAAAAGCAACAGTAACATCCTTGTGGCTGTGATAGATTGTTTAAATCTTTTGATAACTCCCATAATACCGTATTTCTAAATATAAAGAAAACTCTTCAAGACATCATCTCTCAGTCTATATTTTCTTACTAATTCTTAACTGAAATTAATGCAGTGCTGGAGAAATTTATTTTGAAAAACTTTCTGTATAGTTATCAATTTAATAATGCATCTAGCTAAAGAGTTGGGAGAAAGCTATTCATAATAATATAGTAGCTACTCCTGCAGGTTGTGAGATAAGGCTGAAGTGTTCTGTCTACAGAAGATAAGCAGCAGTCATATTAAAAAAAAAAACAAATAAAAGCATTTAAATATCAGATGAACAGTAAACCGAACGAAAGAGAAAGATGTGATTGAGTGAGGATGTTGTAGGATCACTCAGTTTTTGTGGTCTTTCCAACAGAAAAAAAACTGTGTAGATTTAAACCTAATGCAGAGTTATGTTTCAAATTATATTTGTACATTTTAGGTCATTTTAGAAGTCAGATGATAAGATAAATTATGAGAACTGTATGGATAAGCATTTGGACTTAAGTTTTTCATTTTGGCTTTTTTAAGTAAACAAATTGATCTAATGTAATGGAATCATTGGATTGCTTACTTATTTATTGAACTTTCTCATTTTTCACGTAGTGCATTTTGGTAGCTGATATTTACTGTAAGAAAGAACAAAAATAGAACAGTCAGGTAAAGGAAGTTTTGAGAAATCAATGTAAACTCAGCCAATATATACCTGATGAGCTATATTAGGAAGCATTCTTTTCACATTCTGACTTCTAGGATACATTAATTAATTAAAGATGAGCCTGGATTCCTTCATTAATTACAAAAAATAAAAGAAAGACACCAAAGATCCAACCAGTTTTTCCAGTCTTCTGCAATTTCATTGGTCATGTCCCTGAGATCTCACATAATCTCTCAGAAATGTTGTAAGATTTTGGTATTCTCATCAGAAATGTGTGGGCGAGATCTTACGTGGGAAAAACAGATTATGACATCCAGTTTCAATCTTATGGCAACAGTGAAGACACATTCAGGAACCCACAGCATTGATCTTAGGAGTTTCACAGGGGTTAGATTGGTATAGGGATCCAGTTGTACAACATACAGTAATTGTCTAAGCAATTTACACAACATCTTCTTAAGAGAGCTTGTACTCTATTGAAAGCTCCAGTTGATATTATCTATTTTATTGCTTATTTGTTAATGGTATGTGGTACTTTTCCACAGAAATGGCCTGTGCTACTGATTCTATTGCTGTGTTGTTATCTGAAGGTCTTTTTATCTCAGGTTCTATATCAGTGAGGGCAAACCTTTTTGTAAAGGCGTGCCAAAATTGTGTCTGTACGCACTATCACGCACCCACGAGTCCCCACACACACAATGGAATGCACCCCACTCACCTAAACATGTGCACATGATGCCCCGCACATGCGGACTCCCCTTCCCATTGGGGGTGTTTCACCCTCCCTGAGCTCTGGAGACTTTTCTGAAGCACGGAGAGGATGAAAATGGCCTTCCCATCCAGTTGGCCCATTGGGTCTGTTCTCACCCTCCCCAGGCTACGGAGGCTTTTCTGAAGCATGGGGAGGCCAAAAACAGCCTCCCCCAGCACTCTGGAAGACTAAAAATCAGCTGGTCAGAGCACACATGTGCACTGGAGCTGACAGCTTGCAAGCTGGCAAATATGGCTCCACAGGTGGCACTCATGCCATAGGTTCGCCATCATGATTCTATATGCATAAAGACTGATAGGTTGATAAAAATATCTGTGCAACAAACCACCACCACAACAACAACAATAATATATGAGGAGGTTTCAGGGGTTATCAGCAAACTGGTTACTATACCAAAAATTCTTAAAGGCTACTAAGAACAGGGTTTCCCAACCTCTTGATAATGTCCCACTACTGGGCAATAACCTATTGGGAATTTGGCTGTGCAAATGGCTGGTTGGAGCATGTGTGCGCAGTTCAACTTGTGTGTGTGTGGCAGGCAATTGTGCGCATACACACATTTGCTGCTCGTACAAATTTAGCTCTGTGTGCATATGTGCACAGGCCTGCCATCATGTGGTCCAGTTCCCCTGTCTTCCACCTCCACCCCAGCTGGGCTGCCAAGCCACAAAGGTTGGGGACAACTGACTTAGAAAATTTCAATGTGTTAATCAAAAAAAGGCCACCATGCATCGGACTGCCCTTATATTATATGTATAGGTTATGAAATCCTAGTTTTTGGGGACAAACACTATGTATGAAGTTCAACACCAAATGACAGATGTGATTTCACACTTTTTTCTGCACATTACACAAAATACTACTTGTGTAGTTTTGTCTTAGTGGGAAGTTTAACCATAGTTCCAAGTAGGAAGCATATCAATTGAAATGAAGCTTGCTATTTGCAAAAGCATTCCCTGAGAATTTACAATGGCACATAGGTAGATGATCTTTTCTCTCGTTTCCAAAAAGAAGGGCATCAACTTCTGCCACATTTTCCAGAGCTCCTTAGAAAAATTAATAAGCTTCCCAGAATCAGTATGTATGGAATAAACAATTCAGGTATCAACTTCTCTAGTATTCTAGTTATCTTTACATTCTAGAGACCAGACAGGACATCAATTAGATCCATAAAGTGCCTACAACATACTATCCTGCAGAGATTACCAGCAGCAATAAACCTGCACTGAAGTCGCGGGAACTTTGCTGCTAGTCCTGACCCATGGTTCAGGAAGTGAACTGAGTCCAGAATGGCTGTGACTTTGTAAATAGGTTTATGTTGTTTTTCTGACAACATTCAAAAGTAGTTTACCATTGTTTTTTTTTCTTTTTTCAACTGCCTAGTTTAATTTACAACCCTGAAAGCCAAGGCCAGCTTAGTGGTACCCCATGTTACAATATGCTCCCATGCAAAATAAATTCATGACTATTTCACTCCCTGACATATTAGTAACCCAAAACATTTATCCCCCAGAAAAACAATTCCCACTAGGATTTCTGTGATCAGTTAAAACTACACCAACAATCAGACACATCTATTTGAGGAGGAGAAAATCTACTTGCCAGAGCATGCCTTATGGAAGTTTCTACCCCATGCAAGGCTCCTAATACTTTTTTGTTCCTATGTGAGCTGTAAAAAGTGCATCTTAAAAGAGACAACCAACTACACAAAGGCTGAGTTAACAACTCCCAATTTTCATTATTTACAGTTGAAACCATGGCTTCCATTTTAATTTGCCTGCTTCCCTACAGTCTTTTGTCTGCAGGGGGAAAAAAGGAGCATTTTCATGTGCATCTCTTTTTCAAATATCAGACTCAGCATGCTCCCTTTAGTTTTACTTTAGTGCTAAATTGGGACTCAAAAGCTCCTGTGAATTCTTGCACTGTGCTAAGGACAAGCTGCTGTTGTTTCCTTTGTACCAGCATAGATTTTTAAGCTACAAAGGGGCTATGAATCTTCCTTCTTCCAGGAATAGCCTCACCGCTGGAATTTCAATTTGAGGGTTCCTACCTAGTAACTTAAGGTTCTATGGAAAAACCTGCAGCATGGAAAACTAACAAAAGGATACCCTGGAAGTGATTTTTATATCACCTCTCCAGCCCTTCCTATTACTATCTTAGCACTTGAATGGAGGCACTTAATCATCCTTGTGATTCTGATTAATAGCAAATGTTGGCAAGTCCTAACTGCATTCATTCCTGCTCTAAGGAAGATAAAAAGAAAAGGAACTGCAGACCACATTGTCACAAGGCTCAAAGTTCAAAGATGTGAAACTTTGAAAATGTAACTGAGACTGTCCTTGGTAGGCCCCAATTAAGGCTTAGCAATCCATTTTTCATTCGAGAGTGCGGATACCTCTCCATTGCCTGACGTGGAACAATGACCTTGATAGAAGTTAATTGCCTAGGCATCATAGCTGAGTCTGCAAACAACCTGCAACTGAACAGCTGACACCTTCACTGTAATTGGGTCTGCCTACAGATGGATCAAAAGATCCTGCTAAGCTCATGGATGTGTTAACACCATTGGCTTGGTATCCCACAAGAACGCATATTATTTTATATAAAAATACCAAGATTACTTGGTGAAATTACATCAAAAAGACCTGCCTTTTAGAAGGTACATCTAAACATGTACGTACAAATATATTACACAAATCAGTGGATTTTCAATAGAAACTATAGAATAGCTATAGATACTATACTGAAACTATTTTGAGTGAAACTATAGAACAGCTAGGGATGCGATGCAGTGGTGGGATTCAAAACTTTTTACTACCGGTTCTGTGGGCGTGGATTGGTGGGTATGATGTGGTTTGGTGGGCATGGCTTGGTGGGCACGGAAGGGGAAGGTTACTGAAAAATCCCCATTACCTCCCAATCAGCTGGAACTTGGGAGGAAGAGAATAGATGGGAGTGGGGCCAGTCAGAGGTGGTATTTACCGGTTCTCTGAACTATTCAAATTTCCGCTACCGGTTTTCCAGAACTGGTCAGAACCTGCTGAATACTACCTTTGACATGGTGGCTCAGTGGCAAAGACGCTGAGCTTGTTGATCAAAAGGTAGGTAGTTTGATGGTTCTTATCCCTAGCACCGCGTAACAGGGTGACCTCCTGTTACTTGTCCCAGTTTCTGCCAACCTAGCAGTTCAAAAGCATGTAAAAATGCAAGTAGAAAAATAGGAACCACCTTTAGTGGGAAGGTAATAGTGTTCTGTGCACCTTCAGCATTTACTCATGCTGGTCACAAGACTAGGGAGACGTCTTCGGATGTCTCTTTGGCTTTGAAATGGAGATGAGCATCACCCCCTAGAGTTGGGAACGACTAGCACATATGTGCAAGGGGAACCTTTACCGTTATCTTATAGAACAGCTATAGTAGCTGTCAAACCAGCAACCAATTAGAACAACATTAGCTTCCCCAGGCAACGCCTACATTAACCGACCAATCCTGGCATAGGTTGGTGATGATTGATACCTTGTGTTTGCACCAAATACACAACAAAAATAAATGAAATCATTTGAATGAGGCATATAATTGTTCATATGAAACGAGTAGGTGTCTTGGGTTTTAAAAGTAGAAAAAAAAGAAAAGAACAAAAACTGTAAGGTGAGATTTTTTCAAAAAAAAATTCATTCAAGCAACGCCTCTTGCATTAAGCAACAGTGGAAGATCGATAACATAGCCATCAAGTTCCTTTGGTTGAAAAAATGAGTTGCCATCATTTGCAGTCTCCTCTGAACACTCCTGGCCACAATTCATGCAATATCCCCCCTCTCCTTTTCTTTTATTTTGGGGACTTTGGGGGAATTCTGTCCTACTACAGACTGTATATATTGCGAAACTTACATTTGCTTCCAAAATTCCACAACTGTCATTTTTTTAAAAAAATTCATTTGTAGTCGAATGAAAGTAGTCTCAATCAATTCACCAATTTTAAAATACCTTTGTATTGACATATGCCTATATTTCAAAATAAAAAAATGTTATTTTTGTTGATCTATAAATTGAGATATCCTTCTATTACCATTTAGTGTTAAGAAATCAAGAAGTTTCTTAGCACTTAAATATTTAAACATTATAATTCTAATTAACAATAATTAGTTAAACAATAATTAACAATAATTAATTAGAAAATAACCACATACATGTCACATCCTTGACATAATTTGTTTCAACTTCTTTCCTTGGGATGCCGCTATATGGTTAGGCTATAGGCCAGTTGTTTTGGCATGTAATGCCCTATAGCTGTGGTGGCTAACCTTTTTGTCCTCGTGTGTTCACACACTCTTGTGTGTGTGCCCACACTCATAATACAATGCATGCACAACCCCCCGTCTGTGTGTTCAGGCATGCATGACCCCACACTCTCCCACACACTCCCCTGCCCCCACACATGTGCACATGTCTCCCTCATGCACCCTGCTCCCCCCATACATGCGCGGCAGAGACCCGAAAATCAGTTGGCTGGCGGGAGGCACATGTGCATGTTAAGTGGAACTGAGCTGGGGCAAGGGATTGTTTGCCTGCAGAGAGGGCTTTATGTGCCATCTGTGGCACACATGCCATATGTTTGCCCATCACGGCCCTATAGTTTTTTTCCCTTGTGCCATCACTTTGCTGAACACCTAATCCTCAGAGTACTGACTTGCATCTAAATATATTCACCCATGCTGTATAGCTGTAGTCAATATTATCCTTCTCATCTTCTTAATACCTCTTCTTATTGGTATCATTATGATTATTATTGCTTTGCACAAGAGACAAATTCCTTCTACGTCTTATTACATTTGGACAAATAAAGTATTTTATTATAACTAAGCCTCCATACTATTTTGAGGAGAAAAGTTTTCCTGTTTATTAAAATATGTCATCTTTACTTAACTCTAGATTTTTCCAATTAGCTAACCAGTTTTGACTGTTTCAGAACTATTCTATCAATACCACTACCTGCCAGATGTCCTATATTTTAATCTCATAATCTCTCTGTAATTGAGATCCATAACCAACAAGACCAGAAATTAATTCTTGCAAAAATTATTGTGTTTGGTCAATTATGCATTTGGAATCTGACCAATCAGAGGGAAGAGGGAAGTGGGTAATTACAGTGACTATCCCAGACTTGCTTTTTGAAGGGTTGCCAAATTATACCCCTCCAAACAGAGATGGGCACCAAAAGCAACTGTTTGAAAGTGGGTTTTGTTTAAAAACATACAGCACCAAAGAGGAACACAAATAAGTGTTGGGCTTAATTAAGAAACATTAATCACATTTCAAGAGGAAACATAAACAAAGGGGTAATGTTCATGCATAATAGAGATTGAACCTTAGGGGAAAAGTGTTATGCAAAGAGTTGGACAAAGTTTTGAGCATATCCAAAATGAAGTCAAAACTCTAACACTGTCTGATTATGTTCCAAATCTCAACATCTGGGTGCATTGTATTTTCCTTCTTAAAAATCTGGAAGTTTCACAATCCTTACAATGAATTTAAACTACGAAACTATTTGATTGTTCGGGTTCTAAATCTAGACTTCTGAGTCCATTGTAATTTTCTTCTTGAAATCCTGGAAGAATCGCAGTCCTCAACCTGAAGTCTCTTTTCTGTTTCGTCCCATGCTGACCCATTCTTTTTTGGGGAAGTCTTCACAACCTCTTCCTGACTGTTTAACAATTGGGAGTGGGGGCAGTCAGGGATTTAGCCAGTAATGGGTTTTAACTGATTTGGTGTGTTTATGAGAATCAATTGCTTATTTATTTATTTTTCTTTCTAAGAACTCTATCTGCTGGAGAAGGACCATATCCGACATTGCTGGTAGTCAACTTTCCAGGTATTTCTAAGCAGTCACTACTCAACATAGAGAAAACAACAGGTCTGGGACACTGCATAGTTCCCACTGTTATTGTCGCTGGTTCATGTTGGTTGCTGCTGCTTCTTCTTTTTTTTTCAGAATCTCCTCCAGGATTTGCAACTGGGAGATCGATACATGGCATATTCTGTACTCTTTCTTCCACAGCCCCTTTCTACTCTAGATGATGACACAGGTGTCTTTTGTCTTCCAACAACCCAGTCAAATAGTTGTAGAAATCACAAAGGCTATAGCTGTTGTTGCTGCTGCTTCTGCTGCTGTGACCATTTCTAGTGTAACTATCATGACTACCATACTTATTTCTCTCATTCATCTCAATGACATAGGTGTATTGAGCAGAACATGAAAAAAAAATCTTCTAACTACTTTGGGCAACCAATGTTCTTCTCAGGGTTCCTTTATACAACTAGAAAACATTAAATTACAGTCAATTAAGGCTGCATTTTGATGCAGTGAGAATCTCTAAAGTTTTTGACTGGCTAGATGTGCTCATTACAGACCTATATTTAGAGACCTGATTCTGAATTCATTAAAAAAAACCCATATCCAGCAGTAAAATTACATCATAAGGGATGAAATGGCTATTGTTCCTTTTGTCACAGGGTGACAAAAATAAAAATTAGATGTAATTGGTCCATTTTTAAGGACCAAATTATATAAGACCTGAATCCAATGTAGTGCAGTGGTTAGAATGCAGTTCTGCCAACCAATCCTACTGACTGCCGACTGCCAGCAGTTTGATTCTCACCGGATCAAGGTTGATTCAGTCTTCCATCCTTCTGAGGTTAGCAAAATGATGACCCAGATTGTGGGGGGCAATAGTTTGACTCTGGAAACCACATAGACAGTGCTGTAAAAGCACTGTGAAGCAGTATATAAGTCGAAGTGCTATTGCTATTGAACTTAGAGAAGGAAAAAATAGAATAAGGGAGGTTGTTTGTTTGTTTTAACTTCAGGAAAAAAGTTTGAGTAAATTATGTAACAATTGGCCATGCCCATTCAAATTAGGGCTCCTGTATATGTATTTATGTCTATTTGTTAAGGACTTTTATGACAGAAAAAATAACATCAGAAAATCACTTCTGGTACACCAAAATAACCTTCCCCATATCTTACTATCCATGCTTGCTGGGTCCAGTCATCACCTGAGGGAAGAGCAAGCTCTTCAAGGTCTTCTGAAAAGCTAGAAGGGTGAGGGCCTCCTGGATCTCAGGGAGGTGTTCAGCAATTTCCCAAGGCAAGGGAATATTAATAAAAGAAAGACACAGTATATTGCAAGTCTAGATCACAGATATTGTATGTTATTTAGCTTGTAATTCACCTGTATGTGGAAGAAGACATCTAATATGTCTTCAATCTAATATTGATTCTTCCAAATGCATGCAACACTGGTGAAAAGGGGATTTTTAATATGACTGTATAGTGCTTTGGACTTGTTTTTCAAGATTACTTTTGGAGAGCTCAAAACTACATCAGCCTATAGTTCTCAAAGCAGGTATATATTTTCCTCCCATAATGTAATTCCTCTCCATACAATTCCAAGAACTGTAAAGCACCCTTTGGAAATCAAATCTAAAATGCTGGACAGCCTTAATTTACAAAAATAGTATAGGAGTCACATAGTAAAATGTGTAATATTATTTCCTACCTTAGCAAGAGAATTACACAGCAATAGAATTTTTCTTCACCGTTATCTAATCCAAATCAATTCATTACATTTGTCTCAAAAGTATTATTGGCATTGAAAGATTGCTTCGTAAGTTTACTCCTGCGGAGAAAACTCTCTGCCTTGATATTGAGTACGTTTTATTCCTTATTTAGCAACCTGCAAAATTTATCCAGTTCTTTTAAACTAAGAAAAAGTGTACATAATACTTAACATGTATAGTAGAACATACTATAATGAATATATAATAAATAATAGTACAGAACTATTATAGGTTGTCACGATTTAGATTTCTGAATCAAGATTCAGATCCAGACAACACGCTGGGCTAGGGGAATAGTATCTAAATAAAACTAAATTGAATCAGATTGTTTTCTGAATAAGTGAACTACATCCCAAATGGAATTATATGACCGGTATACGTGACCAGCAACTGGTATGCAATCAAAATATTATTATTTTATGTGTGTCAGCCATATTCCCTTTTTGGATGGCTTCACCCCCACACCCCTCAGGACATACCTGGAGAGCTTGGTAACTTATTGGAATGATGAAATCAAATTTGTAGACACAGGAGAAACACATTTATATTCAGCAGAGTGTTACAGGAGCATAATATATTCAGCTCTTAACAACTAAAAAGATGCATGTTTTCCCTCCCACATATACCCCTACACAAGGCACAAAAGAAGTTATTTCAAAATAACTGTCACTGTAATTGGAAAATCACATCATTGGATGCTTTTTTTAAAACAAATAAACTCCTGTATTCCAAAAACATGACACTGCCCTTTAAAGAAGATATTTGTACATTAGTATTACAAGCATTTTGTCTGCAGGCAATGGTTCAGCCTTATTTTCCTTCTGTGTCTTTTAAAAATTATCCTTTTGTAAAATTAATTTATCCCATCTGAGTTTTGGGATTACATATTTTGTCTAATAGGGAAGTACTTTGGATTTCAGAGTGACCTATCTGAATTATTCCAACCTGTCTGCATCCATGTGCTAAATGAGCCAAGATTTTATCAGACTTCAGTTCAGCAGCCATCTGACAATTGATTGGTATGCAGCGGCTTAATACTTTCTCTCCTGTTTAGTTTTCAAAATGTGAAACATTTATTGATTTCACTGTAGACAGCACCATTAGGCCAGCATCACAATCTCTAAAGGGAGACAGCACAGTATGTTTCATCAAGACCCTGTTGGTAAGACCATGGCAAAGCAGGATGTATTCTCTTAAATATGTCAATACATGGTGAGACAGACAGATAGTAATAGTAATGCCTTCTAACAGGTTTCAGCCATGGAGTTCCAGAACAGCTTTTCCCAACCTCAGATGGAACCAGAAATCTCAGAATTCCAACCAAGTTGTGAAGATTGTTTAGGTCACTCAAGCTCCAGAATTTGAACAACTGAAACATGAGGATTTAAGGCTGGTAATAGTAGCTTGACTTTAAGTTAAATTTGAAATTTTAAAATTTTGTTTATATTAGGATGTTGGGACAATTTCATAACTTCGGAAATGAAATGGGATTTGTTATACTTGTCATAGTTAGGAGGTGGGATTTGGAAGGCTGAGTTTTATATGTTGATTAACATTAAATCTTAGAGCTTTGTACAGATATTTTTTTGCTAGCAATTGGATTGAAGTTGCTATTTGCGTATTCTTAAGAAATGGGTTAGGAATGAAGACTTTTATATTTCTGAGCAAAGAGGACTGGAATCAATTAGGGAATCCTTTATACTTGTCATAAAAAAGTAACAACTCTTTCTGGGAATCTTTTAATACATTTTTTGCAATTATTTTCTCTTATTTTCTATTATCTTACATTGTTTCATTCAAATTGCTACTAAAATTATTTTTCTTAAAAAAGGTTTGGTGAGAAACACATCTGCACAATTGCAATAATAGTGCCAAATGCAGCTCTTGAGACATCTACACTTAATTAATGCAACTCTTCTTGTGACATCTGGACTTAATTACAGATGTCCACAGCCTGATTACAGTCCATCTTGACTATTAATGGGCTGTACCTGAACCTAGTGTTGAAAGATATCCAGAAACTGAAACTTATTCAAAATGTGGCATCCAGGTTCCCTTCTGGTGCAAGATATAGGGATCATATTGACTCTATTTAAAGACTCATGGTAGTTATCAATTGCCTTTTGAGCACAAGTGTAGATTTTACTATTAACTTAAAGTCTTCACTGGTTTGAGACTTGATTATTTGCACAAGAATTTTCTTATATATTTCCCAGACTGTTGAGTGCCACAGGAAGATGTGTTTGGTGCATACTTTCTACATATTTACAAGGATAACAAAAAAGATACATAGGGGAAGATAGGATATTCAGGAAACAACAACAAAAACAATAAATTGCATTTTTTAAAGAAAGCATCTGCCAAGTTTCAAAGCAGAACATTTCTATTTGCAAAGCAAGAATTACTATAAAAGCACAATGGCAAAAGTTAATTTTTGTTGTTGTTAGTTACAAAGTCGTGTCCGACCCCTCGCGACCCCATGGACAACATTCCTCCAGGCCTAAGTTAATTTTATATGGCATTAAACACCATGGTAAATACTGACTCAGTTCAAATGATATTCCCTCTTCTGCAAAGAAGCAAATTAGCCAGAACAGAAAATCACACACTGAGGTTGTCTTGACAGTGGGTGGGGAATTAATAAAGAGAGACATTATCCATTTCTGACCTCCAGAAATATTTGCAGGGCAGGGTAGATAAATTCAAAGTCTTTTAGCACAATGAAACAGTTTTGCTGAATACATACTGAATTCTTGGATAAACTATATTATAACCTCAGAGCCTGGGGAAATTATCACATTAGAATGTGACTGAGCAATTTCTAAGATTTCCATTTTTTTAACTGATTTCCATTCGAATATTTCTTCCTGCTTTCTTTTTTTCTGACTTAACTTCCATTCCACTTTATTTTACTTTCAGTTAACAACAGAATCTGAACCCCAAGACATTACTTTTACCTTTATTTTGGGAGGATTCTGATGCCGCCATTACAGAATAAAATAGAATAGAATAGAATAATCTTTGGTGCATATGCTCTCAGTGTACACAAAAAGAAAAAGAAAACCATTTATCAAGAATCATGATACAACACTTAGTGATAGTCATAGGTTACTAATAAGCAATCAAATCATACTAGGAAACAAATAAAATAATATAAATTGTAACAATACAAGCAACATGGTTATAGTCATAAGTGGGAGGAGATAGGTAATAGGAAGGATGAGAAGAATAATAGTAATAGAGTCTTGATAGTTTGAAAGTGTTGTGGGAATTAGTTGTTTAGCAGAATGATGGCCTTTAGGAAAAAAACGTCCTTGTTTCTAGTTGTTCTGGTGTGCAGTGCCCTACAGTGTCATTTTGAGGTAAAAGTTAAAGCAATTTATATCCACAATGTGGGGTCTGTAGATATTTTCACAGCCCTCTTTTTGATTCATGCAGTATACAGATTTTCAATGGAAGGCAGGTTGGTAGCAATTGTTTATTCTGCAGTTCTAATTATCCGTTGAAGTCTGTGTCTGTCTTGTTTGATTGCAGAGCCGAACTAGGATTCTGGTTGCTGATTCTGATGCCACCATTATGTAATGTCATGCTTCTTTAAAATTTTAAAAAAAATAGTATATTTTGAAAATGAAAACATGCTTAGAAATATATATTCCAAGAAGAAGAATTTTGATTGAATTTTATGTCATTTTTTTTGCAGTTCTTTTCTGTATTCTTAACAAATGTAGTGCCAACACTATCATTTACAGAATTATGTGATACAAGCTCAAATGCTATACTAAAGAAAAATCAAAATTAATCACTGCTGCAACTCTGTGGTGCAATTCTTAAAATTTCCAAGTTGTACAAACCTTTAAAAATTAAACATAATTATTGTGAAGTCTTACCAACTGCAGTGCTATTTACTTTTAAGTAAATTTGTTAAGGATTGGAGTGTAGTGTATATCAGTGGTGGGATTCAAAATATTTTACTACCGGTTCTATGAGTGTGGCATGGCAGGGGAAAGATACTGCAAAATCCCTATTCCCTCTCCACTCCTGGGTGAAGGATACTGCAAAATCTCCATTTTCACCTCACTCCAGGGGAAGGAAATTGTAAAATCCCCATTCCCTCCCCACCCCACTAACCTGGTTTCCAATTCCATTCTCCTGTGCAGGGCAACAAAAGAATACCCATCTGATCAGCAGAGGGAGGCAAAGAATAGACAGGAACTTTTTTTGCAGTTCTTTTTGCAGCCAGAAATGGTATTTGCAGTTTCTCCAAACTATTCAAAATTTCCACTACTTATTCTCCAGAATCTGTCACAACTCGATGAATACCACCTTGGTGTATATGTATATACGTGTGTGTGTGTGTGTGTGTGTGTGTGTGTGTGTGTGAGAGAGAGAGAGAGAGAGAGAGAGAGAGAGAGAGAGAGAGAGAGAGAGAGAGATGAGAGAGGAGAGAGAGAGGGAGAGAGAGGAGAGAGAGAGACGAGAGAGAGAGAGGAGAGAGAGAGAGAGAGAGAGAGGAGAGAGTGAGAGAGAGAAGAGGAGAGAGGAGAGAGAGAGAGAGGAGAGAGAGAGAGAGAGAGGAGAGAGAGAGAGAGAGAGACTCCAACATATTCTATAATGTTATACTTTTATCCAACAAGAATGCAAAGAAGGGCCATAGAGTGAACTTTGGTACATCTATCTATGATGCTACATTTTTCTGCTGGCAGCAGGCAATGGAGTACTTCCTTGGCCATACTAATTGCAGATGGAAGCCAACCATGAATGTGCCAAAACATACTCCTGTCTGTCACTGTTAGTTTTCTCATTGTAAGCACAATAAAGAACACGATCCAAGTGCAGCTTGATAAATACCTATGCCAGGCATAATATTGTCTTTCAACAAAGATTCCAAAATTCCACATCCATGGCCAAAAGGTTGTATCACTATGGGGTGGTGTACAATGGCACAATGTTGTTTCATTATTTTTAAAAAAGCAGTTGAAGCCATGGATCTCATGGTTGCAGCCACCAACCCAAGGATAATGAGTACGGGAGACTATTTAAGACTGTTTGTTGAGTAATAGCCTAATTTGTGCCTCCAGAGGTAAATAATATACTCACTTCTGTTTTCTCTAATTAGGTACAGTAGCTTCTTCTCCACACTAAAGTCTAAATTTACAGAAAATTATATATATATATATATATATATATATATAATATATATATATATATTATATATATATATATATATAATTATATATATATATAATATAATATCCCTCATAGGTCAGAGATTTGCCCTCTGAATCAGAGCCAGGGTGGCATGGCAACATGGCTGCACAGAGCTGCCTCTGATTCAGAGGGCAAATCTCTGATCTACGAGGGACCTGTTGCACTCCCTCTGGGTCTGATGAGACACTGATCGAAGGATCAGTGTCACCCCCACACCCCCACAAGAGGGTTCTGATCCAAAATGGATCTTGGAGACAGGGTCATGTGAGACTTCAGAGCTCACACCCCCACATATGTCCAGCTAGAGAACTTCAGGTCGACTCCCAAAGCTTTCCATATTGGGATCTTCTCGATTTGATCTGGAATTTCTCTTTGGCATTAGTTACTGCTTTCTCAATCCATGATTCTTTCTATTTTCATTTTTTCTGAGTGGGTTTGCTAAATAATTGAAACTAACTGGTGATAATAACATCAACTCTTGAGATCAAATATTGGACTTTTACTTTTAAATTAAGACATCATCTTACTGCTTTTAACAGTCAACAAATCTTAAAATGAGTTGTTAGACACTGTTGTTTTTATGTAATATAGGCAAAATATAGTGTACACTTTGGGGTAAATAATTTAGAAGATGAAAAATGTGGAATAAATATTCTACTTTCCTGCTTTTCGAAATGCGTTGTCTTGCTCCTTGAAAGCTTGCACATAGCCCATTTTGTGGCCTCTGTTCTTGACATTAATATTTAAATTGTGAAATGACTTTCTTCTTTTCACTTTGAAAAATTGATGATGGCTTCTTCTTTGTGAAAGTATTGGAAGAGGCATTCCTAATGCATTAATGAACCAATTCTCATACACTATTTCTCTTTATACTGTATTGAAATGGCTTTCCTCCCTCTTGAAAAAAAAAAACCCACCATAAGTAACAATCGCTAAAAGTATTTTTTAACACATTTGATTATTAGCATTAATGATTGCTTACCATACAATATGGCAATGGTTTGATGCCATAATTTCATGGGCAATAGATTTATGTAGACTAATTCTCATGCAGCTAAAAGCAATGATGTACACAATGGTTGTCCAAATGGTCATATGAAAAATTGCTTAATGTTTCAGTAAAAAAAAAAAATCACTATTCTCTAGCTATAGTTTTATATAGAGATTGATGAAGTCTCCTTTTGGAACAATGGGAATAGGCAGTGCTGGGATTGCCATTGCTAAGCAATGTGGCCACATGACATCCCTTAGCAATGGAAATTGTGGTCTAATGCAGTATTGGGCACTTGGCATCATGCATGTACCTAGTGCTGTGACACATGCCTGAACTGGCATGTGGAGCTATGTCACCTGGAACACATGGCCTTGCCTGTTCCTCTTCCTGGTTTCTGGTGTGCATGCACACACGATGAACAGTTGCCTTTGTGAGTGCGGCAGTGCTAGAAACCATTTTCCCATGTGAGCATGTCTGATCACTCCATGCGAATGCACGGCAGTAACCGGAAGACTTCTTGGCCAGTGTGCATATGTGCACCAGAAATCAGAAGATCATTTTCCAGTGCGTGCATGTCCCCATAGCAGGTCCTCTTCCTGGTCACAGCCCAGATGAGCACGCATGAAGTGCTCCCTTTTCAGCACTTGGTGCCAAAAAGGTTCACCATCACTGACCTAGTTGTAGATAGGGTTGTACTTGAAAAATTTGTATCAAGGGAAACAGAAGATAGCTTGATCAAAGTACTGTATAGTTTCTGCTAAATATAAACTTGAGGCAGAACATGTCAAAGAAACTATGGTTGCCTGGGCGAAAACGTTTGGTTACAATATGGCATTGGCTAAATGGGAAAGACTTTGGACACTTAATTGGAAACTAACAGTGGCCATGGCTTATAAAGAAAATCTGTGTAAGATGTTCTACATATGGCATCTTCCCCCAGCACGACTCTCCAAAAGGTTTAAAAATTTGAGCCCACGTTGTTGGAAGTGCAAAAAAACACCAGGCACCTTTTATGATATGTGGTGGACAAGCAATGAGAAAAAAAGATATTAGAAAATGATACAATCATGGTTGGAACAGATGGTGGGAGATCAAATTTTGTTCAAACCAGAAATTTTTCTCCTAGGCATAATACTGGAGGGGAATAAGAAAGATGTGCTCTATCTAATTATACATGTATTAACTGTGGCACGTATAACTTATGTGCAGTATTGGAAAAAAGAAAAATATCCCATCAGAGTTAGACGTAATTAGGAAAATTCTGTCCTGTGCAGAAACAGATAGGCTCACCCTCAAATTAAAAAATAAAGCGGAATTGGGATACTATGACGTTTGGAACAGATTTTATTACTGGTATAAGACAAGGTGACAAGACTGGAACAAATTGTAAATAATATGATTGGATAGAAGGATAGAAAATGTATTAAGTAGGCTAATAGTGATGAGATTATTTGTATATAACATGATTGTATAGTCATTAAAACTTCGCTGTGCTACACTATTTTAAATGTAAAAACAATAAAAAATATTTTAAAAATTTCTATCAAGAATAGAGTTGAAGAACGATTTGGAGTTTGGAAAAAAAACCTGTAGCAACTTTCCAGATTATGTTTTTGCATTTCTCTGTCCCTTTTCTTTGGAGAATCCTCCTACTCTTCTCTCTATGACACACAAAGGGCCTTGATCCTCTCCTTTTTTTCAGACAGCAACTGCCTTTCATTTTTTTTCTTCTGTACACATATCCTGACTGCTCTTATTCTATATTGCTTCTTTTAGGAACCCCTATTCCAATCTGAAGAAAGATTATGGTAATTTTCGGAGTAAAAATGCACCAAGGTTTTGAAGAGGTAATTAAAAAAGAAGTTTTTGCATTCTGCAAACCTCCCCAAAACAGCCCATTTTTCGCAAAAATGGCCCTGTTTCTTTTTTTTTTTAAGGGCATGAATAGTCCTTAGGAGGCTTGTAGAGTGTTCCGGGGGGGGGGGGGAGCAAAAAAAATGGCCCATTTTTCATCAAAAAAGGACATTAGGAAGCTTATAGAGTGCTCCTGGGGCCGGGAGGGGGGCAAAATTGAGCAAAAATGGGCTGTTTTTTGCTCATTTCTGCCCTCCCCAGTCCCCAGGAGCTCTCTGAAAGCCTCCTACAAGCTATGCATGGCCATTTTGGTTGGTGGTGGGGGTGTGGGGTGGGGTGTTTCAGAAGGCCAAAATGCTGTATTCAGTGATAAGATGCACCCAGATTTTCAGCCTCTTTTTTGAGAGGAAAAGGCACGTCTTATACTCCGAAAAATATTTAAATACACTTCATTGCCCAAAATTAAGGCTGCCTTCAGAATCTAGCTGATTCTTGATTTTATCAAGACAAACTCAAGCCTGACAAAATATTGTGAAAGCTTTTGACTTTCCAATCATCTCCATAAAGAAAAATGTTATGAATAGGGTGAGAAAAGGAAGGGCATTGTGGTTTATACCCAAGGAATGTCTGCATAGCTTCCCATGGTAGCAAAGTACTGAAAGTTTGCAGCCACAGAATAGGTCTGATTAACTGCAAAAGAGACCAATTTCAAAGGCCTGTGAGAAAGTGGAAAACAAACAATGTTGGATTCTGCTTTAGATAAAATCTGGCTTAGTCAACCCTGTTTTGTCTTAAATATAAAAAAAAATGTTTTCTTGGTACTAAGGGGGAAAATAACAAGGGCGTCTTTATATTCACAAGCTGGATAAATTCCGATGGGGTAATAGGTAAACATAGTCAAATAGAAGCCAACTCCTATTATTCTGTGTGACCTGAATTAGTTTTGCCCTAGTCTTTGGGAATTAGTATTGGAACAATAACTCAATAATCTTCATTTGGCTCTCACCCAGCACTGAGAAACAGAAAAAAAGAAGTTATATCCCACCATTGTTAAAGAAAAGAAAAGAAATCTACCTAGCAGACTCATTCTCATTTGGCTTTCTTTTTTCCTTTTGTGGTTGGCTGGGTTTCAAAGGCATGTCACAGGATGCTGATGCCAATCTGTACCAGGATTTCATCCAGAAGTCTAAATCGGACTCCCGTGTAGGGTCTGCAGGCAATGAGGTTGGCAGCACAAGCCTGGCTTGGGCTCTGCCACTTAATTAACTGTTGATAGACCATCTGGGCTGCTTTGTCTTTCTGCATTCTGTTTGCTTTGATTCACTTGGGGGATGTATAATTCAGGCATCTTTGCCCATTTGTGAATAAGGGCTCTGTTGGTTTGCAGAAGCACACCACGGACTATTTATAAAAGGCCATTTTATGAATGTGTTTGAGTTAGAAACCATTGTATGATCTCCTTAAAACAAGTCACAATTGTGGGAGGTTGAGGCCCAGTGTTTCTTTTATATATTTATATGGTTTTAGCAATGATGCAGTATTTCGGGTATTCCATTTATTTTGGGTTATGCATGAGGTATTCTGAAGGAACGTGGTGGCTCAGTGGCTAAGATGCTGAGCTTGTCAATCAGAAAGGTCAGCAGTTTGGTGGTTCGAATCCCTAGTGCCGTGTAATGGAGTGAGCTCCCATTACTTGTCCCAGCTTCTGCCAACTTAGCAGTTCAAAAGCATGTAAAAATGCAAGTAGAAAAATAGGGACCATTTTGGTGGGAAGGTAACAGTGTTCTGTGCACCTTTGGTGTTTAGTCATGCCGGCCACATGACTACAGAGACATCTTTGGACAGCGCTGGCTCTTGAGCTTTGAAACGGAGATGAGCACTGGCCCCTAGAGTGGGGAATGGCTAACACATATGTGTGAGGGGAACCTTTACTCTTACCTTATGGGACATTATCAGTGGTAAGCAAACACATTCTTTTGATTCTCTAAGCCTAAATGGCAGACAAGGCAAAATATTTCACAAATCACAGTCTCTGAATTGTATCTGTGGAGCCAGGCAGAATCACTTATTGAAAAGATTGGATACTAACCAAATGATGCTTCTTCTCATTCATGGTCTGTACTAATTCAAGGAAGCCCTAAAGGTTAACTCAACACAGTTTCAGGAAGCTCGTCCATCATCATAAATAATCTCTTGAGGACATCCTCCAACAACATTCAGAAGACCAGAGGCAAATCCTAGCAACTTAGTTCTAAACCTCTGTTATATTTCATCACATTATATTGCTTTATATATCAAATATTTTGTGTTCTCATGGCAGTACCTCTGCCAATATCAAAACATAGGATATGATGTGATTTCATTTTCAGAAAGCCAGCTATTGAGCACTATTGCCAAATATATACCATAAAACAACTATTATACTCCTCAAAGGAAAAGAGTTTTATGTCATGCTTTTTGTTTGAGGGCATTACCTGCTTTTCATTTGTCAGCATTAAATTCAACAATAATATTTGGTGTTGGTCTCATAAACTAACTAGCAGGTTTTAAGTTGCTTTATTTTAATAGAAAGTTAACTCACTGAAAAATAAAGAGCTCAACTCAGCAGAAAATTCTAGTTGAATGAACAAATTCATTTCCCATGCATATTGTATTAGCTTAGGACATAAGTTATATACTAAACACTTTCAAAGATATAAGTGAACCAAAGGTTAGGCAATGTAAATTACAATCAGAATTGAAAGTTTCCAAATTTCAAATAGTTTAGAAATAGAACATATTCATAAAACCATAATGATATTCTAAAGCATAATTGTACCACAGTTCAAGTAAAAGTGAATAAATGGGAATATAGTACAAAGACTATGAGATACACAGTAAGTATAAGTATAATCTTTATTGTCATTATACTTAAATACAACGAAATAACTGTCTTACAAGGATTCAATGTTTCAATAGCAGAAGTGGGTTCTGCCAGTTCTAACCTCTTCTATAGAAGAGGTTCCACAAATCTACAGTGCCATTTATAACTGATTCCAGCTCCCTTCCCCCACCCATCCACACATCATCAAGATGAAGAGTGAGAGGAGGAATTCTGGAGTTTGAAGTCCACAAGTCTTAAAGCTGTCAAATTTGAACACCCCTGGTTTTTTTTTTCCTGAAGGGGTAGGGTGCAAGTGTCTTGTAACTTGACAGCTTTAAGACTTGCATGATTCAAATGCCAGAGTTTTTGAGCCAACATTTGTTTGCTAAGCAAGAGCATTGTTAAGTGAGTTTCACTTTTTACAAGCTGGCCATGCCCACCCAGTCACATGGCTGGCAAGCCACTCCCATCTGGTCACATGGCCAGCAAGGCACTCCCATCCAGTCACATGGCTGGTAAGCCACTCCCACAAAGCAGGCCACACCTACAGAAGAGGTTCTAAAAATTTGTGAAATCTACCACTGTTCACTAGCTATATAGATTGACACCGAAAATTTGCGAACTAATAATTATAAATGTTCACTAATTTTGGAAACTGCTATTCTGTTTTGGCATATCCTTAACTGGTAAACAACAGAGATTTTAAGGCAGTGCATTGTGGCATTGATAAGACATGGAAAAAAATAGATGTTCCCACTATACTGCAAGAGTTGAAATGTTTTTAGACTGGAGTCAATGAAGTTGTGAATTATCTAGTTCACCTGAATGTTTCAGCTTGAGATTCCTAGGTCAAGATATTCTGGTTCTTGATTTGATAAGAGCTACTCATAGTTTTAACTTGATTATCGGACATGAATTTTCCAGGCCAAATTGCCACTCAGATAGCGATTCTTTACATCATTGATACTCTAGATTGAAAGTAAGTTATTTTGCTTGTATCTTTTTCTCTTCTTGGTTTTTATTTAGATCAAGCCACGGTACACATTTTTAAAATATTATTTATAAAAGCATTTGCAAATTGTCTTGTAGCATGGAAAAGACTTCAACTTTTTTTTAAAAAAAAAAATAAGATGTAAAAACCATTAGCAGATTAAGTCACAAGCAACCTCTTCCCAATGAAAACAGCAGAACATATGTAATCCTAGATGAGAGACTTTCATAAATTTTTGTTTACATCAAGACAAAACTATGCATGATAATACATGTATGCATTAAGTTGAACTTGTCAGTGAAGCAAGGAGAGTGCAAGCATGTGATTTATACAAATGCAACCATCATTTTTTATAAGTGAGCTAGAGGCCATGAAACTACTGCTGCTATGACTGTCCTTTTTGTGTCTTTTGATCTCTTTATATTTATTTATTTATTTTTTAAAAAATAGTATATACGCAGAATCAGAATACGTTATATACTTAAGAAGCACAAAATTGAAATAGACAAAAGACAGGAACAGCACCAGTGGTGGGATGCTGTCAGTTTAACAATTGGTTCAGTGAGGACGCTCTTCGTGCACATCAGAGGTAGGTTCCTACTAGTTCGGCCCAGTTTGAACAAACGGGTAGTGGTAACATGGCCTGGGTCACTGGAACCGGCAGCAACCCAGGCCTGCCATGCCTCCCTGGTCGCTACCATCACCATCTTGTTTTTGAGTTCTGTGCATGCACAGAACAATTTTAATTGAATCCATTGCATGCGTGCGCATGAGCGAACCAGCAGTAAAGTTGGCCAGAACCCACTCCTGGTGCACGTGTGTGCTTCATATGTGCGCATTGAAAATGGAGCATTTAGAAGCTCAGTTGCTTACCTTCCAAGTCAGCAACAGTAAGTAAACCAGCCGTGGGAGGAATCAGCTGTGCTGTATGATTGAGATGAGCTAGAAAGCAGGAAATAAAGGACAGGGATAGGTTGGCAGGGCCAGCTGATTGTCGGAGCTACCAGTTTGCCCGAACCAGTCCAAACAGGCTGAATACCACCTCGGACCAGCACCTGTATTTTATACCTCAGTTCCACACTGGATTGTTTTGCATTTAGAAAAAGAGACATCACACTGGTAGAAATAACTCTTTGTGTTACTTAGTTACTTAGTATGCTAAGAAAAATAAAAAGAGGGGAAAGGGTAATCAAAAGGATAGCTAAGAAGTGTTGCCTTGGAATCAAGCAATCTTGCAGACTTATAAGATGTGATTTACCAAGAATAAACCATCCATCATATGGAGGGATTTGTCAGTGTATCACAACTTGCCAATGTTTGTCAGTATACTGTATGTTTATGCAATTCTAGGTGATCAGCAAACTCTAGAAGTTTATTGAACCCATGGCAGGCCAGAGGGCATGACTATTGAGCTGCCATTAGCGTGTTGGATTAATGGACACCTTCAGGATTTAAACTAACAACAGGCTAACGAAGTGATTCATGCTGCTCTTATTTGTTTCTTCCACCATGATGAGTAGGCTGTATGTAGCCTTATATTTGATGAGTAGGCTGTACCAGCCTTATATTTGTTGTATTTTGGGTCCAAGGAGATCATTTGCCAAACTGTTGTTTAAACTGTGTTTATGTAGAAGTTCAAATGTTCCTGGCAAATCATTAAACCAAGAAATTGTGTATTTACGGGCATCAAACATTCCAGGACTTGAAGTGGGCATAAATATTATATGAATGGAGAAGACTGTAATCAAATATTTAAAGTGGACTTAGGCAATTGTATTGCTCAACCTAGCAGGGAGTGAAATATATCGTTCCTTAAGTGCCTTGCTCTTTGACCAAGGAAGGCCATTTAGAATGCCTTCTTGCATTTCCTTTATAGTACAGTATGGATATTGTTTTGTGCCATTATTATTACTTATCCTTGTCATATTTTGAGAAACCATAGACCACAATGAAAAGTTTGTGTTGCAGGTCCTTCCCATTGCAGGTTTTTCAGAAAGAGAAATATTGTTATCATAAAAGGAGATCTAATGCTGCACAGCTTATTTCTCTTCATTTTGGAAATAGTTGACAACTTTTACGCATTTAAATGTACACTGTACACCAGAATAACAGGTTTGGAAGGGACTTTAAAGTCTTCTAGTCCAAACCTCTGCTCAAGCAGGAGACCCTATAACATTTCAGACAAATGTCTCTCCAGTGTATATTTGTGTACTGTATGTAAATACATACTTAACTGCAGCTGAAATGTTCAAATGGTTTATTTGAACAGCCTGAAAGTTATTCTATTTGGAATTTCACCCAGAAGTTATTCTCACATTCTCAAGTCAACCTGCCACCCATCATAGTACTGAACCATATGAAAAGCTGTAACAATCTGAGCTCAGGAAAGTATGAAATAGTTGTTAATGTTCAATGTTATTGCAACTTAATAAGGTGATACTTTCTTCTGCTTGGAAGTTGAGTGATAAATGGATAGAAATAGAGGGAAGTCTTTGATGTAGTGTATGTAATATATTTGGTTCAGTAAAATTATATCTGATCAAAAGCATAGCTATTCTGGAAATGGCCCCATTTATTGACATAACTTCTAAAAAAGAGTGATCAGTTTGTTTTCTTCTCTCCCATCCTTTTTTGATGGAATGCAAATCAATGTTCCTGAATCTCTCATTTACTGTTCCTTCCCACACACCCTTTATCTTCAGAATTAATTTAGAAGTAAGTTAACTCAACCAACTAAAGCATCAAATTTGAGATTTGATCAGATCATTTACTCTGGAACTCCTCAATCTTCAATAAAAAAATTGTGCTGTAATTCATCATGAAAGAGGTTTAAATATTTTAATGTCCTTATATAGCAGTGAGGGCGAAACTTTTCAGCACTGAGTGCCGAAAAGGGAGCGTGCATGCTCCTCTGGGCCACAACCTGGAAGAGGAGCTGCCCAGGGGACATACACATGCCAGAAAATGAACTTCCATTTTTGGGTGCATGCATGCTTGCTGTCCAGCTAGTCTTCCGGTTACTGGTGTACATGCACCAGAGGTGGGTTTCTCCCTGTTTGGCCAAACAGGTAGTGGTACTTTGGATTGGGTTATAGAACCAGCAGCGACTCAGGCTGGCCATTTCTATGAACCAGTTTCCCAGTCACCACTGCCGTTGCCAACATATTGTTTAGTAGTGCGCATAGATGCACAGTTCACTGTAAATTGTTCTGTGCATGCACAAAGAACAATTTACATTGAACTGTGCCCGCAGACGCAGTGTGCATGAAGTGAACCAGTAGTAAAACCAGTAGCAGCCCACCTCTGATATGTGCACGTGACAATCAGCTGTTTGGTGTGCATGCTCACATGGAAAAATGGAAGACCAGCAGCTCCAGTTGCTGGCACTGCTGTGTGCACAAAGGCCATTTGATCATCGCACGTGCATGCGCACCAGAAACCCAGAAGAGGAATGGGTGATTCTACGTGTGCCAGGGTACATGCCTCCATGTGCCACTTTGGGCACACCCGCCATAGGTTTGCCATCATGGTTACATAGCATTATGACATGTCTGCATCCTTCATTGAGTTGGATGTATGATGTCTGGCTCAGCAATTGCACAGTAGTTTCAGAATTTTGGAGATGTGTGTTGGGGTATCAAACAGAGCAACTGGCTGTCAGGAGAACTCAAGAATTCAGGTATGTGAGAAAAGTGACAGTAAGATGAGTTCTGTTGGTGCCCATGTAAGCACAGGAGAAGCAGCTGGCAGTGAACTCTAACCACAATTCTATCAAAGCTGCACTTTCCTTCACCAGAGACTTTATGTAGACCTGCCAATGTCAGCTGGAACTTCAGAGAAAAACTGATTTTGGTTTAGCTCACTAGTGATGTTTGTCTTGAACTGGAAGGCATGGTGGCTTTTTGAAGGAGCAGCAGGACAGTGGAGGTTCCATTTTCACCATCCACTCTGAAAATTGCACTGGCGCCAGCATAGAAGTCAATTGAATTAGGCTGGCATATCAAGATGGCTGTGGCTCTGGCATCCCTCCTGTAGTGAGTGTCCTCAGTGAGTGTCCTCAGTGATGGGGAAGAGGGAAGAGGATGGATGCAGTGTTGGAGAGGTGATTGGAATTGAGAGATTGTGTGGTAACGGATCAGGCAACCTTGATGTTTAGTACCAATGTCACATTCCAGATCCTTGCAGTAAGCTCCAGAACATGGTCACCACACCTTGGAGGTCTTGAATTCCAGCTACTGGTACTTAATGCCATAATTAATCATTTATCATGAATGAAAGGACCCAGCTTGTGTGCAATATTAAAATCTGGTTAGATGCAAAATGTGGGATCATCTGATGGAAATGTGCACTCCTGAGTTTTGCATGGGACACCAGCCATGACTTTGGGGCAAGGGTGAGAGAGCTGCTGTTGTTATCCAGGTGCCTCTGGTGATCTTAGGGTGGCTACCCAGATTTAACTGGATGCAAATCTTTCTTTGGAGAATTGGGCTTTAAAATGTGTTTAGTTTGTTATTGTTTAACTTCTTTCCTGCAGTGTAGGAGTAGCCCATTCTTAACTCCTGGACTCTGCAGCTGAATTGGTGGTGAGTTGCTTGACTGAAGGGCTTGGAGGGACTTCAATTTGCCTTTTTTGGCCTGGTAGTTCACGGCTTACTATGAAAACCCTTAACCTTGTCCCATTTTTAGGGACACAACTCCTGATTGGGGTCACACATTAGATCTTAGTTTTGTGTTCAGATAGTAGCAACATGATCTGAGATTGCCTTATTATTTCTCTTTTCTATTCTTTATTTGATCTTTTTTGTAGGCCAGTTTGGTCTTACTGGTATTCAGTAAGTTATCATGGTGTTCAGTGCATCTTCTTCACTTTCCTTCAACGTCCTTTTTTATTCTTCAATTGGCTTGTGCACTTTCAACATTTTTTTGTGGCAGCTGTCTGTTGGTTTGAATTCTAAAGTCCCAGAGTACTTTTATCTTCTTCATTTTTATGACTTTCTCTCTCTCTATATATATATATATTTTTTTGGGGGGGGTTCCTAACAATTCTTGTTTTAAGGTAAGTAGTATTTATTGCAGATATTCCAATGCACCATTGTTGCTACTTGTCATGCTGTTGTTTGTAGTCAGTCTGTGTGATCTTTTGGCATCGGTTGACAAGATTTCTTCAGCTTCTTTGCAGAGCCAGCAGTTGTAGTCTGTTGCTGTTTTCTCACTTCTGGCTTTGTAAACATTTGTTCCTAAAGGCTTCGTCTTGTGCAGCCAGAATTAGCTCCTTTGTGTCTTTCTTCAACTTTCCTGCTCTGAGCCATTGCCAGGTCCTGTTATTATTATTTTGCCTGCTACTATTTTTAATGTACTGGCCATATCATACTTGGTCTTCTCATGTCTCTTTCTGTCCTTCTTTTGGTTATTATCATCTTTTTAGATATTTTTATATATTTGGTTATCCTTAACTATGAATATAGATTTAAATTTAAAACATGAGCCTCATTCAATATCGCATAAAGACATGGTTTAACTCTTTTAAACAAATAAACATTGGAGGAACTCTAATATCCACAAAGAGGTTTAAGTGTGATTAACTAGATTGCTGGACTATGGCCAACATTTTAAAGATAATATTTAGATATTATTTTGAGAAACATTGCCTCTACATTTCTCAATCTCCCCCTTTTTAGATTACGGAATGTTGATTTGCTGGTTACTCTGGAAGCTTTCAGTTCTAAAGTGGTAAGAATAGAAGGAACTCTCAACCAGCTTCATTAAAAAGCTTTATAGAGCTGTTCAGGGAAACAGCAGGAAACAAAGCGCATGAAACAGCTTTTCTAAAATAAATATTAAAGAATCATCTCCATAGATTTGCAGTAGAAAACAAATTAAAAAAAAAAGAAGAAACCTCCTAACCTTCAATATAATTTACTAAACTATATCACAGCTGGAAACAGCTTTTCAAAAGTCTTCTAGGCAACAGCAATGCTTTAAGGCAAGGATGGAGATAAATTGTCTTTAAAATGATTAGAATATGCAGTATGAAATAAAACACACAAACATATAAGAAGGCATCATAAAAAACTCCTGTGTTAAACTTGCAGATTTAAAAGGATATCAATAGAGAGCATATTGAATCAGTTTTAAAAAGAGAGAATCACATTCTATTAATATTTATATATTTTGTACCACCATAATATTTATATGTTTCCCTAATTTTCAACTGGACAATACTTATTATTAGATTAGAATTATTCAGCTTGATGTTGAAGATCTTGAAGGTTAAGTATGATTCCCTTCTGCATACATTAAATTATCTATTGAAGAGACTCAGGGCTACCAGAAAGTTTTACTGTTAAGAGAAAACCAACTTTCTCAGTCTAAGCAAGCCCAACATTTTATCTACTGTATCACTGTTTTTCAAAACTGACAACTCTAAGGTATCTAGAGTTCCACTCCAGCATTGACTGGAGAATTCTAGGAGTTGAAGTCCACACATCTTAAGTTGCCAAATTTGAAAAGACCCACAATATATTGGATTATGTTGTTTGTTTATAGAATGGCATCATAGGGGAATTTTGGAGTTGTCACCCTCAACCCCCCCCCCCCCCCATTTTCCCAATAAACATGCAAAGTTGATCTTAACAAATGAAGTAAAACATTGCATTCCAACTCATATTAAAATAACACAAATGACTATGTACAGCTATTTTGCAAACTTTACAGGCTGTGGAACCTGTTCTAAGAAAATAAAGCTCATAATCCCAGATCAAAACACAAAGCTGGGTTGTCTTCAGGGTTTAGTCGAAATGGCAGTCGCAACAGTTTGATTGAAGGTATACCCATCAGAGTACATCATGTGTGATGTGTGTAAAAAAAAGGCAGAGCTTAAATTCCTCTGCTAGCCACCATTGTCTTCAGTGTGATAGAAATGTGGTCTCCTTTGAATGATTTCCTTTTAAAATACCAATGGTCTCTCATGGATCCAATTAAACTTTTGAAGAACTCTAAGAACTCCAAGCTTCCATAGAGTACAGTTTGACACCTCATAGTACACCATATACAGGTAGTCCTCAACTTACAATCACAATTGAGCCCAGAATGTATGTTGCTAAGTGAAAAATTTGTTAAGTGAATTTCGCCTCATTTTATGACTTTTCTCGCCCCATTTGTTGAATGAATCACTGCAGTAGTTAAATTAGCAACATGGTTGTTCAGTGAATCTGGCTTCCACATTGACTTTGCCTGTCAGAAGGTCACAAAAGATGATCACATGACCTCAGGACACTGCAATTGTCATAAATATGAACCAGTTGAAAAGCATCCAAATGTAAATCACAGAACCATGGGGATGTCGCATCGTCATACAAGTAAAAAATGGTCATAAATCCCTTTTTGTAGCCCATTGTAAGTTTGAATGGTTGCTAAATGAACTATTGTAGGTCAAGAACTACCTGTAATGTCCTTCTTTTTCTCTTTGAGGTCTGCCAAATTCCTTGTTCATAATCTCCTTGTTTTCAAGGTTCACCAAATAAGAATAAAAATTTAAAAGAACCCTAAAAGTGCTTAGAATCAGCATAACATTTCCAACAGCGCAAAATGAATCTGGAATGAGGAGCAGGCAAGCAATTATAATAAATATTAAAAGCATTAAAAGCAATTATAGATCAAAGGCCTGAGAAAATAAAAGGTCTTCCTTTGGTCTACAATGGCTGTCGTATGAGCAGCAGACAAGCTCCTTTGGGAAGGTTTTCCATATTTGGGATGTCTCTTGGTATTGATCAGCCATGCACCGCAACATATTGTGCTCTTAATTATAAGAGAAAGTCTCTTAAAATCTGTTGGATCGCCTTGTCTCCTTAACTTTTAAATTATTCCTTCCACCTTGACATCCTGTTATACCTTACAGAGCTTGACTTGCCAGGATGTACTTCAAAATAAAGCTCTTCTCGTAAAGAATTTTATCTTGTAATACAGTCTGCACTCGGTAACCCTGATTATTTGCTGGGAAACGCTATACCACTTTCTTAAAATGATAGTTGAAAAAGAATACACACACACACACACACACACACACACACCACATTGCAAGTTTCTGGTGAATTATAGAAGAAAGAGTCTCATAGAAGCTGGTGAAACCAAATAAGCATTTTGACAGGATTGATCTGGGAATCAGTGGATTAAAAAATGTTGTAAAGTAAGGCTGAAGTAATATTGTTTCCCATCCGAAGATCATTTTTATTAGAAAGGGCTAAATCAGCAGGATTAGGAAATAAAATAGCCCCTTGTGTGACATGCAATTCTGAAGATATTGCAAATATGATTACTTTGGGGGAAGCCTCAGGAGGAAATGCCTGCTTTTACTTCATGGTAGCTTAATGAAGATGCACTACTGGGAGAAGTTGCAGAAGACCAGGAAGGGCCCAGGTCCGAAGAGCCAGCCAATAGGGAGAGTTTCACTTGATTACCCTGTTCAGACAGAGAGTCTCAGAAATGAACTCCAATTTTGCAAAAGTTACAACTGGGAGTATTATCATATGATTATAGTTGGAACATCTAATTTATTTTCTCTGCTCTTGCTATCCAATTTCCTTTCTGTCCCAGGAATATTAAGAATGTTAGAGGGACATCAGGTGACATTTTCTGCACAGAAACATCTGCTGAGGAATCATCAATCCATTTTTTATGTAGTCACATGGCCTTGCTAAAGATACAGACATGTTTTGGGAGTCTAGCAGTGGTGAAATTCAGCCGGTTCTATCTGGTTTGGGCAAACCGGTAGCAGCAGCGGCGGGAGGTTCCCCACATTCACCCGCACATCATCACCATCCAATTTTTGACACTCTGTGCATGCACTCCATTTGTGAAGCAGTAGAGAAAGTAAATTGATTTCACCCCTGGGGTCCAGCTATAGTTTTGGCTATGGGCTTGCCAACAGAAATACACATAGTCTTCAACTTACAACAGTTCATTTAGTGACTGTTTGAAGTTACAATGGCATAGAAAAAATGATTTATGACCATTTGTCACACTTATGACCATTGCCACATCCCCATAGTCATGTGATTTACATTCAGATGCTTGACAACAATTTACATTCAGATGCTTGACATTTATGATGGTTGTAGTGTCCCGGAGTCTTGTGATCCCCTTTTGCGACCTTCTGACAAGCAGAGTCAATGGGGAAGCCATATTCACTTAACAACGATGCTACTAAGTTAACCACTGCAATGATTCATTTGACAAAGGCTATGAGGCTCCTAGGTAATGCAGAAGGTGGTCCATGCACGAGCATGCTCACATTTGTGAACCAGTAGCAAAGGTAAGTGAATCACACCACTGGCTACAAGGTACAGATACGTAATAGCTGTCAAAAAGAAACTATTATCTAGCACCAATGAGATATAAAAAAACTTCAACCTACCTAATGGCCAATGAAATTTTTGTAAATCTGATCAGATTACAGATAGTACTCAATTTACAACTATTCATTTAGCAACCTTTCATAGTTGCAACAACTCTGAACATTGCTCTGTGCATGCACAGAAGGCAAAAACAAGATAATTGGTTTGGGAGGCCTGGCAGGCCTGGATCACTGCTGGTTCCAGTGACCCAGGCCGCCAAGTTAGTACCGGTTCAGCAGAACCAGTCTGAACCGGTAGGAACCCACTTCTGTCCCATGGTCATATGATCAAAAGTCGTTTTCTTGGCAACTGGCATCTATTTACAATAGTTGCAGTGTCCTGGGGTCATATGATCATGATTTGCCATCTTTCCAGCTGACTTCCAACAAGCAAAGTCACTGGGCAAAGGGTGATCCTCATAATGACTACATGAATCATTTAAGAACTTCCATAATTCACTTAACAAAAGTGAATTAGGCAAAAAAGATTATAAAATCAGGAGCAACTCACTGAACAATCACCTTGCTTAACAATGGAAATTCTCTTCCCAATTGTGGTCATGAATCAAGAATCACCTGTATTACGTTTGCAAAATGATCCTAAAAGAAATGTATATGTTCGTGCTAGCAGTAGCTGTTACAAACTTTCACTTCTTCGTCTGGTGTCTGAAACAAAATGGTCCTTCCTTTGGCTTATCTAGTTGGAGGGAAGGCAACTAGAATTCCTCCTCTCAGAAAGAGGAAATGAGAATCTAGGAATATCTGAATTTTAAGCTAGTTGGTGGAATCAGATTGTATGCTTCTTGTTTTCATAAGCTAAACTGAAGTGTGTATTTTCTTCCATTTGTGCCTAGTGTAGGAATTTATGAAATTATCTTAGTCAGACAGTCACGTCATCTTCAGTCTCCCCATCCTGGCATCACCTGATGTCTTTTCTCTACAGTCAAAAATTAATGATCCTGTTAATCATAAAGTTAGGTTATGCTATTAACTTTGCCCAAAGAAGGCCAAAGGGATTGTTAGTCTCCATTAAAGCTGTCTTTTAAATAATTATTTTGATGAATGTAATAGCATTGCTTCATAAATTTGTATATATTTTGAGTAAGTGAAACTAATGAGGTGAAAGAGAAAGTACAACAAGTTCAACAACTTCAATGTTTTTCCTCCCAATACAAGAGAGGGGGAAAAAACTTTTCATCCCAGTTGTAAATCTGGAAGTTATAGTGTTGCTGATTATGTTTTTTTTTTAAAAAAATATTGTTTCTTCATAAAAAAGTATATTATATCTGGGGATGAATTCCCAAATAAATTTATTACTTCCTTTTTAAAGTAAGTTTATTTAAAAACAAATTAAAAAGGAAGATAAACACTGATACAAACTAATATAAAGTAAGAAAAAGAAATAAATCAAAGCTAAATGTATTAGAAAAATAAAAGACAAAATAGTGGCTTCCAATCTTTACAGCAATTATAAGTAAAATTATAAATTTATCTCTTATGGCTACAACATAAATCTCTTTCTATAATATATTCTGTCATCATCAAAACCATATTTTTTTTTCTATTGTATAGAAAAAAATCATAAAGGGTTTGCAGTCAGCAATAAACATAAATATTTTCTTTTCTCTGATCAATAAGGTCAATTTAGCAGACTCAGCAGTTCTATCATCTTCACCAATTATTCCTCCCTTGTGGTTAATGCCAAATCTGTACGTAAAATAATCTCACTATTCAATACAAAAACAAAGTTATGTGAGTTTTTCCCAACTTCTTGTCCTTCAATCCCCGCAATTAGGCTCAATTGTTTATTAATCTTTTAAATCCTCTGAATCAGTGTATATATTTGAATCCTGAATTTTCTAGGTTTTTTATGTCCACCAACCATGATGAAATGTCCCTTCATATTTCAAATTTGAAATGCTTTTTACCTTCTAGATATTTTCTTTCATGATATATATGAACAGTATATGATCATTTTATAAACATTATAAACATTCTCTTTACTATTAGAAGGTAGTATAAACTTCAATACTTTCAACCATGTATTTTCACACAGTTCCATCTGAATTTTATAAGCTAAATTTTAGCCCACCTTATCATACATTCTTTCACTTCTTATGTTTCAAATTTCAATAAAATTTATATATTTTAGCAATTACAAGTTCACCATTTGTACTCAATTCTATTTCAACCACAGTTTTACTATTTTACTCAGTGTTGAAAACAATAAACTTTTTTGACAATCACACCTCTCTGCCCGCTTCTTCTCTTGATTAGAGATACAAGACAAGATGAGAACATTGTGTAAATAGTTTTTAAAAGAAATGTATAGGTTAAGGGATTTTGCAGACAACTTGGTGTTGGTTTTAGAAGATGCTTTGAATGGAGTTTAAACATTAATAGGTACATTGAAATAATTTGGTGCATTGGCAGGTTTCAAGATCAATAAACAAAAGATGAAGATGCTAACAAAATAGAACAGAACTGATGAATAAAATAGGATTGAGAAGAAGGTAAAATGTTCACTATGACAAATAGTGAATAACTATGTTATTTCAAAATAATAATGTTAAAAAATGGAATGAAGTGTAAAAAGAAACTGTTAAGTTGGAAGCCACAACTGTCCATGCTTAGGAGAATTTCTGTGATAAAAATGAATGTCCTTTCTAGAATAATATTTTTTGTTTCTGTCAGTATCTGTTTTGATAACTGATGCTCCAATTTAAATAGTGGCAGAAAGGTGAATCTAAATTTGTGTGACGGGGAAAACACAAGCTAAATATAAAGTGTTACAAGATGCAAAGGAAAGAGGATGCTGCTTCTAAGACATAGAAGACACTTGGTGTTAAAAGGACATGACCTGAGACTTAGTGGCATGGGTATTTATGGAAGAACAAAATCAAGGTTAATGTATAGTTTAAAAATCACTTTGTTAGATGTGCCATAGTGAGAACATGCAACAGATATAAACCCAGGTTGTGCCCCAAAACACCTTTGTTGCTCTTACCACAAGAAGCATTTTATAGATGAAATAATAATGGTCAAATATAAATTGTTACAACTGTGAGATTCAAGAATTCTGTCAGTTGTAATACAAAATAAAATCAATAGATAAAATTATTTCTCAATAACAGGCTTGTTTTTATTGATTTAGAGATATAGCCGTATGTATCTTTCTGAATGAAATTTCTGAACTATGACTAGGACCCTAGTCATATTTAGTATACATTTGTTGAAATTGGCAGAACCTAGTTTCAATCATTCAACACAGGCTCTAAATATATCTAATTCTAAATCCAAGCCATATATTTCTGGAGAATTGTGACAAAGAAATGAAAGTTAAACAGCTACAAAGAGGGAGAAAGATTTTGTTCTTATGATTAAGAAAAGTACATTCTGAGATAGATAGTGGGATTTCCTAAACTAAGTAACCATTGAGCTGAAGTGCTCTGAGGAAGAAGTTTTTAAAACATTTCCTTGAGGTTAATGTGCAGGCTGGGCAACAGAAGGAAATTCACCATGTCCTTAGAACCAAAGCCATTCAGGGATTTAAAGGAGAGAGACACACGTTAGTTTAGAAGGAAACAAGCAGCCAACAAAGAAATCGTAGAACTGACTCAAGTGTCTATGGAGATTCTCAGCCATTCAGTTCATGGTTTTTCCAAAGCGGTTTTTTCAAGAGCAAATCAACTGTCAGTTTTTCTTTGAAGAAAAACCAAGAAGCTTCTTCAGCTCAATGGGCGTAAATGTGATCTAAATGGGAAAGTACATCATGATTTCATTGACAGACCCTCATGAAAATACCCATTCTCCCCGAATAAAGTTAAAGCATTTTTAAAGTGGAGACATTTTGTTAGAGGTGACACAATCAGGTAAGTTTATACTTTAGCATCTATTTAATTATCTGAAGAAAGGGGTGGAGAGTTGTTAGAACTGTACATTATTATTCAGAAATCTCATGAGCCAGTTTTACTGTATTTGGGAAACCTCTGCTCAAAAATTCTATGATGTCATTAGTTCTCCCTAATGATATCCCCAGTTCTATGATATGAATTCCTGGGAAAGCAGAATGAAAGGCCAATAATTGTCTAATATTTTTGGGTGAAATCCAGAAAAATTGCTGCACTAAAAAGCTTAGTGAAGTTCTAAAGAATAATCAAAAATTAGAAGAAGTAAAAAGGGTCATTCCACTAAGGAAGAATTTATACAGCTAGTCTGTATAGACAATAGACACGATCCAGGATAACTAAAGGTCAGAATGATTCTAACAGCAAAATTATGTTAAGAACAATACAAGATATTATTTAGATATGGCCAAAATAACATGAGAAGAAATATTAAAGTATATAAATTGCTCAACAAAGACAACAGAAAGGTACAATAAAACAAAGAACAGGAAGTACAGTTCAACCATTACTTTAGCTATGTTTTATACAATAAGAAGATATATGTTCCACTAGACAACTGTGATCAGACACAAAAGATACTGGGTTTAAGGCTGAGAGTGATAGAAACATGTTAAGTAGGATATATAGAGAAGAATGTATCTCCATATATCAGAATATTTTTGTTGCTGCTCCAATAGATCACTTTCCCTTCATGAGTTTCCTTGTCATCTTTACTGCATATGTTCATGATGAGCATTAATAAATAATGGGTAGTAGATAGAACTGGCAGTCAATTTGTGGCCTGTATAGTTCAACAAGGGATGCGGTGGTTCAGTGGCTCTGAGCTTGACAGTTAGAAAGGTCACCAGTTTGGCAGTTCGAATCCCTAGCAATGCATAATGAAGTGAGCTCCCATTACTTGTCCTAGCTTCTGCCAACCTAGCAGTTCGAAAGCATGCAAAAATGCAAGTAGAAAAAATAGGAACCATCTTTGGTGGGAAGGTAATAGTGTTCCGTGCACCTTCGGCATTTAATCATGCTGGCCACATGACCACGGAGACGTCTTCAGACAGCGCTGGTTCTGCAGCTTTGAAACAGAGATGAGCACTGCCCCCTAGAGTTGGGAACAATTAGCATATATTTGCGAGGGTAACCTTTACCTTTATAGTTCAACCACAGGAAAATAGATTAATCTCAGTAGTTTGGTCTGACAATTACATATGGAGGTTTTATCCATATTTAATCATGCTGTAAGTAGTTATATTGAAATCAGAGGGACTTTGAAATATCTTTATGATTAAACTAACTGTCTATTGTTGCTAATCAGTCTAAAGCAGCTCCTTATTTCTAACATTAGCCAGTTAGACGCTTGCAAGCAGTATATTTTCTTTGCTTAGAATTTGAAGGTATTCTGACATTCTGGAAAAGATTCATAGGTGTGTGAAATATTTGCCATCAGTACTGGCAGGTTGATTAAATGGAATCTATTCTACTGGTTATCTTTTTGTTGGATAAAGAAATACTCCCTTTTAAAATATTATTTTTGTACTGAAGTCTTCACTCCTCAGCTTTTTGATTCCCAACTCCTAGCAATTTTGAGTTAATCACTGTTTTCTGTAAAAGTGAATTCTGGGAGGCAAAGAGTTGATAATACTGGAGCCAAAAGGCATGTCCAGCAAACAAGATAAAGACATCAACATGCTTGAATAAGTCCACAGCTATGCAGTTTAAACTAAGCAGTCTCTACAAAAAACTTGAGTGGAGGAGGTATTCTGCTGTTAGGCCTACTTGAGCCTCTTACAGATTACAATGTTCCGGAGGAGGACATGGATGGTTAGTTGAAACCTTATCCCTTTTATTAGGCAGTGAGGTGTATACAACATATTAATATGAGTCCCTTTTGTAAATGTATAATCCATTGCCGTATTTTCTGATAGGCCGACTTCTCAAATTAAATTTGTGCTTAATGGAGAGTCAAGAAGAACATTAAACATAGGACTTTTCCTATGTAGAAGTATTGTTCTGTTAACTATCCCTCCTGAGTCCACAATAACGTAATTTCTAAAAGCATTTTGTGGGAGTTGTCTCATTGAGGTAAAAATCTGCATAGAACAGACATGATTGCACATACAATCATTATAATTATTTTTTTTACCAACACTATGTTTATAAATAGACCAACATATATTGACAAACACATTGGGTATTTAGATGCAATTATATGGACAAAACAAAAACGGAGTTTAAAATCCAAAATCCAAATCCAGAAAGAAAGCCAAAGGGAAGGGCATTTATTTTTTAAGCATTGTCCTTCTTTTTAAGAGGCCTTGGCCATGTTGGTGATAGATGGACAATATTAAAAGTTCATCTGAAAGAAGCAGACCTCTAAATCCTAATTCCAAGTAAGCTTTGGATGCTTTAAATGTCAGATCCAGGCACAAATTATTTTAAACCCAGTGCTGTAAGTGTGTTGCCCTAAATATGAGCCTGCTTTGCTGTAACTGTGTCCTGCTGAACAATAAGCCTAAAGAAAAAATAGGCCCTGCAGGGAGAGATTAGCTACATGACCATAAAATTGGTGGGAGGAAACCCGGGATGCTAAACAAACAAGGGAAAGCAAATGGAAATGCCCAAGGTAACTAGGACTCTGTGGTGAGATATTAAAATATTATAGCTCTCTTAGTAAAGGGAACATAGTGAATTCATTAATGGTAGTGGACGAACCATACACGATTAATATGTTGGAAACACAAGGATCAATTCTTTTTAATGTTACAGATCCATTATTTTCCTTAAGGGAAAATAAAATACACAATGACTTAAGCAACGAACATGAAATATAGGCCACTTTATTTATGGATCCCTGTCAAAGCTCACTTGCAGAGATTTAAGATTTATGACATCTCATGATTTATGTCATAGAGGAATAAATTCCATATTTCACCATAAAGCCATATCCTTCACCAGATGATGCTGGAATTCAGATGAAGGTCTGAAGTACATAAACCACTGCTAAATATTTCAAAATAGTCAGGAAGGGGCTCTGTTCGGTCTCCAGAGTTCAAAGGGCATAATAAAGCACACAGATGTTAAGCCAATTGTTTTGTCCTTTTCTGTGTCTCAAAATGGTAGCCAAAACTGTTCTCCTATAAACTTCCTCCTAGCTAGATGGTTGAAAGAGATAAGTATAATAACAATGCTAGGGCACTAATTCTTTAATTTATAGTTGTATAATTTTTGGTGTGCATAATTATTCATAGTTTTCATGTCATTCTGTTTTACATACAGTGTGTTTTACAGTCTGTACTGAAATAACTCTGAAGGCAGACAGATTTGGAAACCTATTATCTTCCTCATAAAAAATGCACTTTCCATCAACCTTCTCTACTCTGGATAACAGTGGGAACTGCTGGAAGTTGAAATTTAGGAACATTTGAGCAGCCATCATTTTCCTATCACTCCTATGGCACGCTGGCAATCTAAACTCATTTAGAGTGCTTTTGTTACAATCAATATTAGATGTTTCCAAAAATTCCTCTTCTTGCAATTCTTATCAGTTAGATAGTGTGACAAACTTTTGCATTCTCAACTCTATGAAAGGCTAGGACCAGGGGTGGGATTCAGCAGGTTCACACTGGTTCGAGTGAACCGGAAGTTAATTTTGCATCCGGTTCACTGAACCGGTTATTGCAAGGACCGACTGGCCCCACCCACACCTCCCCTCTCAGAAGTCTCCAGGCAGCCCATTCATCATGCCAGGTAAGTGCAGGGCCTGCATGGAAGCTCTGGGAGGGTGAAAAATGGGCCTCATCTATGTCTGGAAACAGCCCATTTTCAGCCTCCGGAGCCTGGAGGAGAACATTTTTACCCTCCTGGAGGCTCAAGGAAAGCCCCCTAAGCATGGGGAGGGTGAAAACAACCCCCCACCATGGTGCAGGAGGCCGAATAGGCCACACCCTCCATGCCCACCCAGCAACTGGGCAGGGAACCAGTTGCTAACATTTTTTACTCCCACCCCTGGCAAGAACAGAATTTGGCAATCTGGAATTCCAGGTGCATTTGGATACCAACATTCTCAGCCATCAGAACCTAATTTTCCAGTTTCAACAAGCTGGAAATTTTCAGGTGACAGGAGTGTCATCCCAGTGTCATTCACAAGTAACATTTCTACTCAAAGCTGTTTAGGTTTAATCTGGCTTTATCACTTTACCGAGAACAAATCTTATCCGATAATGCTTTACATTTATTAGTGACATCTTTTAATTATGGAAGGAGGGGATTTTTTGAGAGCATGTTTGACAGCGCTAAATAAAGCTAATTCAAAGTGGCAGAGAGAAAGAGAGAGTATCATACATAATACAACTGATTTGAAATTGCAGACAGAATCCAAAAATGTTGTAATGAGTTTGATGGAATACAGCATACCAACTTAAGAACCTGTGAGAAAGAATGACTTGGAAAACTGCAGCTGATTAAATAAGGATTACATAAAGATCAACAATTTCTTGGATTGGAGCTGGTCAGTGAAAAGCAGCACTTATTTAAAAGCCAAAGTAAGCTTCAGAAATCAGTAGATCTGAATAAACTGTGGGAAAGGAGATCTATTCCTGGAAGGGGACTAGCCTGTCAGCTAACTATTGTGCACAAACGTACAATAAAAATAGTGTGTAGCTGGTTCGAGTGAGAAATGGGGAGTCATGAAAAAGAAAAAGAAAGAAATGGGGAGTCATGAAAAAGGGTTCCTTCCTAGCATCTAAGATACACCCTTTGATTAAAAGCTGTGACCCACAGAAACCGTGACACCTTGGAAAGGGCACCAAAGCAAGATATGCTAAAAAATATTCACTTACTGATTGTGTCTTAAAGCAAATGACATGTAATTAATTTGTTGGTCTAATCTCCTATTAAATGGGATTGTTACTTCTTATAAAGCCAAGGAAAATGTCAGCACCAAAGATGGGTGAGCTAATCAGAGTAGTGTGTGACACACAAAATTTTGGCCCAGTGTGTGGCACAAGCACTCAGAAATTGCCATGTTGGCCAACTGGCTGGGAAAAATGTCTAGCAATTAGATTGGATAATTATTGCTGATGCCATTTGCCAAATAAAATGGCAAATGTCAAAGATGGCTAAACAAAAGCTAAATAGAAAGTAGCAGAAAATGGGCTCCAAAAATCAACTACTTCTGGAATCACAGAAAATAAATTACAAGTGAGAGGGGACTGTTGATTCTCATTTTTTTTCTTGTGTAGCCAATGCATTGGCATGAAGGAAATTCAGAGCTGTAAGAAGCCAGCAGTATAAAGATTGTGGACAGTTTGGAAAGAAAGAGATTGATAAAAAAGCAGCTGGGGTTGATGGACTCTTTATAGAAATCTACTTTGGTGGAGGAAGAGATTTCTGCCATTTCTCCACCAATGGAAACATCATTGAGCCATCAAACCTGTTCTCATTATAGCTGCTTTTGAAGAAAGACCCTCTGATGACTCTAGAACAAGGGTGTCAAACTCAAGACCCGTAGGCCTGATCTGGATTGCAGGGTGCTTAGATCTGGCCCACCAGGCCAGGCTGAAAACAGCGAAGGACCAGACCATGGACCATGGTGCCTCTCCCAGTAAAAATGGAGACTGGGAGGGCTGCATTTTGCTGGCGGAGTGTTGCAGGAGGCAGTCACAGCCAGAAACAAAATTTGGGAGGGCCGTACTTCACTGGTGGAATGTTGCAGGAGGTTGTCACAGCCAGAAACGGAGCTCAGGAAGGCCACACACAGTCCTCCTGAGCTCCATTTTTGCTGGCTCAGGGTTACAGGAGGCCATTGCAACTGACAGAGCAGGTGCTCCTGATACGAGTGACATTGAGCTGGCCAGCCTTGCCACGCCCACCCCATCCCCCCGAGGTCAAACATAACCCTAATGCAGCCCTCAATGAAATTGAGTTTGATACCCCTGCTCTAGAAGATATTTTACATTGCTAACAAGGAAATTACTTTATTAGATATAGGAAGTAGATGTTGATGATGGTTAATGGTGAAGGAACTGCAATGGAGATGTTCATTTTATTAATAAGCAATCATGGTCAATACAAAAAGCAAACCTGAATCTAACATAACAAGCTTTAAATTTGTAGTGAGTGAGTGAGTGAGTGAGTGAGTGTGTGTGTGTGTGTGTGTGTGTGTGTGTGTGTGTGTGATATCATAATTTCACAAACTCATAGCTATTTGATTTATGTGTAGAATGGGAATTTCAGATTCATAGCTCAACCTAGAATTATCTTTGGCTTTTAAATGCCTGAGGGCAAAATCCTGAACAATAAATAGATGAGGTTTTTTTTCTTTCTGTATCAGAAAAAAACTAATTGGGGTGACAATCAGAAACCCAATACTTTTAGAAAAATCTTACTTGGGAAGCAAGAAATAAACCCCAAAACATATGTTTATTATGAGAGTATGAATGGACAATTTTTGTAACAAGGCTTCACTAGATGGGGGGGGGGGGGACAAAGTTTAGATTAAAGTGTAAATATGCCCACCTGCATGTTAGAAGGCTTTAATATAATACAGCAAAAGGCTTTAACATAATACAGCATTGCAAATGCAAATTGCACATGTCATTTCTAAGGCAGTACTTTCCAACCTTGTGCCCTCCATATGTGCTAAAACTACCTTTTTGAAAAATTTTATTCATGCAGGCTGGGAATGTTGGTAGCTGTAATTCAAACAGAGAATACCAAATTGGACAAAAGCGAGTGGGAAGTGTATGTAATGACAATAGGGCATGTGTAATGTTTTTACTCATACATTTAGCATATCTGAATGTGGGCTAGGTCTCATTTGTGGTGAAGAAGACAAAACAAATCCAACAAGTAATGTTCAATTTGATTCTTTGAAAGCCGTTCAAGGTGCAAGATAGTTTACGAAGGAATTAATGTATTTGACAAGACATTAAGTAACTCAATTCTCCAGTCATCTTCCAACACAATGCCTGATTATCTGCTTCATCACATATCTGTTCTTGCTCAAACCTGTTTAGTTATATGGATACTTTTATTACTTAGTAGTGTGAGAAACACACCCAGTTGCTGTGGGTTTTTTTTAACCTGAAGTCAAGCTTATGTAGGATTTAGTTTCTGAGAAGGCTGTACATTTGGGGCACATGAAAGCACTTGTTTCTTGTCCAGATTCCCAGCAGAATTTTTTTTTATGTGGGTAGTAGAAGTGGTAGCAAAGGAAAGAAACACATTTTTACAAATTAATGTTACATGTGGTTATGCATGCTTGTCTCGCTGGAGCTGTAGAGTTGGATTTCAATTAAAATGTACTCTGGGAAAATAATTAGCCAAGGGATTTAAACTCCCATGATTTCATTGAATTTTTTTTTAACTGACTTTATCTCCCTATTGAACTGAAAATTAGTGGTAAAAAATGAACAGGTTAAAATATTGTAGGGTTTCTTAATTCAAACCGGTAAAGTGTTGGCCCATAATAACCCACCAGATTTAAACTGTGGTTGAAAAGAAGAAAGTGTAAAAGAAGAAAGATGAAGCAACATGAGGGATAATAGAATAGAACCCAAAGAATTGGGGAAGATCACAAAATACAAAGACCTGAAAATTGAAGTTGAAAGCCTAAAGCAGCACTGGTTATTCCCAAACCTATTGGCGTGGTCAATTTTGGGTGGCACTTAGAAAATAAGTGTTTCTATCTGTCAGTTACAAAAGGTCACACTGCTTGAATCTATACATATACAGCACTGATACATCGCCATATCCTGAGAAAAACTTAATGTATATGAAGAGATGAGTGTGTCTGTCTTCAAGTTAGTTTTTGATTCCTGGCAAGCCTAGCCTGATCTCTGCAGTTTTCCAGGTAAGGTTTTTAAAAAGATGTTTGCCACTGAGCTGTGGTGGTGCAGTGGTTAGAGTGCAGTACTGCAGGCTACTTCTGCAGATCACTGGCTGCCAGCCGTATGGCAGATCAAATCTCACCAGGCTCAAGATTGACTCACCCTTCCATCCAGGGGTGGGTTCCAGCAGCCGCTACTGCTGGAATCCGCTCATAGATGCACTGTGCGCGCATGCGTGCTTTGCACATGCATGTGCAGTACAATAAAAATTGTTCTGTGCATGCACAGAACTGAAAAACAAGATAACTGGTTCGGGGGCATGGCAGGTCTGGGTTGCTGCCGATTCGATTGAACTGGTCCGAACCGGTAGGAATCCACCACTGCTTTCATCCTTCTGAGGTGGGTAAAATGAAGACCCAGATTCTTGGGGGCAATATGCTAACTCTGTAAACTGCTTAATGAGGGCTGTAAAGCACTAGCAATAGCAATATCAGTTCAACTTATATACTGCTTCATAGGGCTTTCAGCCCTCTCTAAGCGGTTTACAGAGTCAGCATATTGCCCCCACAGTCTGGGTCCTCATTTCACCCACCTCGGAAGGATGGAAGGCTGAGTCAACCTTTGAGCCGGTGAGATTTGAACCGCCGAACTGCAGTTAGCAGTCAGCTGAAGTGGCCTGCAGTACTGCACTCTAACCATGCGCCACCTACGGCTATGAAGCAGTGTATAAGTATATAAGTATATAAGCTATTGCTATTGCTATTCTTCCTAGTTTGAAAGAGAATGGCCCAAGGACACCTAGCTGGCTTTGTGGCTAAGGTGAAGATAGAACTTACAGTCTCCGGGTGTCCAATCTGGTGCCTTAATCACCACACCAAACTAGTTCTTTGAAATAAAACATATTCCTATTTTTACAACAGTGAAAAATTGTAGGATTTCTAGATTCTCCAAGCAATTGTAGAATAACAATATTTACAAATATTGTAAATATTTGTATTACACAGGAAATAAATATTATCCAATATCAGTATCATTTAGTAGGAAGAAAATAATGGGTCCTATGTGCTTTTGTCTAGATGTCTGAATAAATAGCAATAAATAATATTATAAAAAATATTTTGCTGATAGTCTTTAATTCCGTTTTAGTTTATTACAGTTGTAGAATAATACAATTATAAAATAACATAACATCTATGAGTGAGGTCCACGATTCAGCCTATATTTAACTATGATGCAGACACTAAAATCACATAAAGTGAAATAAAAATTACAAAAAAAGTGATAATACTTAGTATTTAAATGAATTACAATTAAGTAGAATGAGTTGAATTGGGTTGAACTGATGTTATGTTTTAAATGATGATACAGACCACAAATAATTGTACAACAGTAGCACATGAGCGAAGATTTCAAAAGCCATCTTATATTTAGTATAGATATTTTCCTTTGTAGTAATGTTCTATGTCATTAAGGGTAATGAAGGAATTGCAATTAAAAAAAGAAGCTTTAAAGATCAGCTTTAATGCATGCTAACGTTCCCTTTGGGGAAAAGAAAAATTAAAATTGTTCAGTAGGTGGGTGGGTTTTGGAAGAAGTGACAACTGTGTCAAAATGCTGTATTTTAAAAAAGAGTCCTTAATTTTCTAACCTGCTGCCTTTTCAAATTGCAAATCACCAGAAACTTAACTTCTTGGAAGCAGATTCAGGTTTGTTGTTAACTGGGTACCTCATAACAAACTATGGGAAATGAACCTCATTATCCATGCCCTAGTAAGTCTTCAAGGGTTCAACCCCTGTTTCTCCCTGTTTCTTTTTGCAACTTTAAGATGTGTGGACTTTAATTCCGAAAATTCCCAACCAGCACTCCTGCCAGCCCTGCCAGGTAAACTGGACAGAAAAGATGAATAGATCAGCTAGTTCAGGGATCAGCAAACGGCGGCTCTGGAGCCACATGTGGCTCTTTCCTCCCTCTGCTGTGGCTCCGTCACCGGTCGGTGCCACAATTTTGAGAGGAGCTTCCGGTGGGGGACGGGGGTGGGAGAGAGAAGCACAGTGTGCCAGGAGAAGACTCTATGGCAAGGAGAGGGTTTTCCAGTTGTCTCCACAATTGATAGGGCTTTTGGTTAAGACAGGTAGAGAAAAAAGTACGCTGCACTAGGAGGAGACTCTATGGTGGGGGAATTGAACTTCCGGTCAGCTCCAGAATTGAACAGGGGGCTTCCAGTTAGGACCTTTGTGGCTCCGGTGTTTTCTTTTCTGTGGGAAACGGGTCCAAATGGCTCTTTGAGTGTTTACCCCTGAGCCCTAAGCTGTTTCTACTTTATTGTAAGGTTTTATTAACAGTCTCTACTTAGAATAGAATAATAGAGTTGGAAGGGACCTTGGAGGTCTTCTAATCCAACCCCCTGCTTAGGCAGAAAATCCTGCACCACATCAAATGGATAATCAACATCTTCTTAAAAATGTCCAGTGTTGGAGCATTCATGACTTCTGGAGACAAGCTGTTCCACCGATTAATTGTTCTAACTGTCAGGAAATTTCTCCTCAGTTCTAAGTTGCTTTTTTCCTTGATTAGTTTCCACCTATAGCTTCTAGTCCTGCCCTAATGTGCTTGGTTTAAAATTAATTCTGGGCACAAATGATTCCAGATAGGTTCATTGCCATTGAGTCTGGACCTTCATCAATCTTGGCTGAATTTGAGGATATATAATGTATTAATACAGATGGATTTGGAAACAGAACTAGTTAAAGATTGTATGATAAAGTGGGCTCAAAATATTGAAGAACCAATAATGTTGGATACATGGGAAAGAATATGGGTAACAAATGTGAAATTCACACAAGCTCAAAACTTGAGAGAAAATTTTTATAAGATGTTCTATAGATGGCATTTAGATCCTAAAAAGCTGGCTTCTATGTATCCAAATGTACAGCCTAAATGTTGGAGGTGTGGTTCTCTCGATGCTACATATTATCATATATGGTGGACCTGCCAAAAGGTTAAGGCATTCTGGATAAAAATATGGTGGATTATGCAAAATATTTTTAAAAGAAGGATAAAGTTTATTCCTCAGTTATTCTTACTAGGTATATGTACTGACTTTACAGTGGTAGAGACTAACTTGATTCTGCACCTAATAACGGCAGCAAGACTGTTGGTGGCGCAATACTGGAAGAAGGAAGACCTGCCTACAATTCAAGAATGGACATTGAAAGTTACAAACTTAGCCGAGATGGCTAAAATATCGGCATATCTTAAAGATCACTCAAATGAGAGATATAAACGAGACTGGAAAAAATGGATTGACTATATACAAAATAAATACGGGACCAAGAAATTCCAGTTAGCCTATGCTTAAGATCAGAAATGATTTAAACTGTTTAAAGTTAGTTCAGCAAGAAGAAGCTAAGGTCAATGTAGAATGTCATTAATTTCTTTATTTCTTTTTTTCAATAGATTTTAGACTGTGTTAGTTAAAAATCCATACCGTGTACGGGTTCTGGGAAGTCGGGGGGGAAGGAGGAGGGGGGTTGGGGGGAGGGTGGAGGGAGGGAGGGGTATGCATTAGGCTAGACAAGAATTTGGTGGTAAACGAGAATTATTTTGACACACAAAAAATTGTACTTCGATGTCTTACTGATTGAGGAATGATGAAATGTTTGTTTTAAAAGAAATAAAACTTTTGAAACCCCCCCAATATATATATATATATATATATATATATATATATATATATATATATATATATATATATATATATATATATATATATATATATATATATATATAATAAATCTTGGCTGAATTTTGAAAAGTAAGCAGGGTTGGACCTCGTTAATGTTTGAATGAAAGTCCACTTTAAAATCTCAAAGCTATAGGATTTGCATATTAATATTAAGCTACAGATAGCCCACATCTTACAACCAGTTGCTTAGCAATGTTTGAAATTATGATGGAGCCTACCCCAAAGGAACTTCTCACCAGGTTCAAAGTTACAAGTTGCCCTGTCAGCACAGGACAGTTACGTGATGACATTTTTATGGGAACCAGCAGTTTACATCCACATTCTGGCAAAAACTGCCTCGTGGTGAACAATGAATTTGCTATATGACTCTATGGCATTGACTTTATGGCCACACCTTCTTTGTGACTGTCACAGCTTATGTAAACAAGTAGCATTCAAGTAAAAGGCTATTTAAAAAAAGGTTTTTAAACTTTTATAAGGCTATTTTTGTAAGGGCACTTTTTTTGGTCTGGGTTAAAATAACAGAGCACAGGTTGAGAAAACTCTGAGAATTTCTATGTTCAAATAAAGGAAAAGAACCCCCATTTTTTTTTTAGAAGAACTGAAATGGAAAAATATTTGCCTAAACCAGAGGCACTGTCAGCCTCTACTTTGCTTGCTTGCTATCAGCTGCCATAGTAATGGGGAGGGTGGGGGCTCATGGTATTTGGGGGGGAGGTACTGGAGGAGTTATCAGAAAAGGAGGTTTGTTCTCACCATCTTCTGTGCATGCTGATGGCTCGTGTTTGGGCTTGGTCAAGATCACTTGTCTTTGCATACCAACTGAAGATGCACCCTGCATAACACTTTTGAAAGCTGGAGATTGGACATTGGGTTGGGGTAACTGGGGTCTTGGGCAGTGGTGGGTTTCCAATTTTTTTAGAACCCCTTCTGTAGGTGTGACCTGCTTTGTGGGAATGGCTTGCTGGCCATGTGTCTGGGTGGGCGTGGTCAACTTATAAAAACTCACTTAACAATGCTCTTGCTTAGCAACCAAAATGTTGGCTCAGGAACTCTGACATTTGAAGCATGAAAGTCTTAAAGCTGTCAAGTTACAAGACCTTTGCACCCCTAGCCCTTTAGAAAAAACTCCAGGGATGTTCAAACTTGACAGCTTTAAGACTTGTGGACTTCAGCTCCCAGAATTCCTCCTCCCACTCTTCATCTTGATGATGTGCGGGTGGGCAGTGGGAGGGAGCTGGATCCGGTTCTAAACAGCACTGTAGATTTGTGAAACCTCTTCTATAGAAGAGGTTACAACTGGCAGGAACCCACCCCCTGGTCTTGGGTAAACGTTTGATATGTACAAGTTCGCACTTTTTTTGCTTCACATCTTGCTTCACTTTAGCTCTTCTAGCACTTCATTTCATGTCCAGTAAAAGTAACTTTTTCTCTGTTCAAATGGAGTTGGGGGTTTTCTTTCTTGGATACTGAATGAGGCATGCCTGACATTAAGCACTTGCTTGCATCTAAAAAGACAGCAGAGCGCAGAACTCTTCTAATGATCCTTCAGAAGTAAATACAAGAAAATCAAGGTCTCTTTGAAGACTCAGTGGGGATTCTTAGATAAACATCTTCAGAACCAGGTCAAAGAATGCAGTGCGTTGTCAGACACTCCTACAAGGACCAAAGTCCCAGACCAAGGAACAGCGAATTAACTACGGTTTTTTGAAAGACTTTTAAAATGTTCCTTTTATTATTTTAAAAGGGACAAACCATATTTATAGATTGCAAAATGCCATCATCATTTCCATCACTAAAATCCATTTTCAGGAAATGTAGCTTTATTTTATAGATGTGGTGCTTTATTTAGCCTGCTCCTGAAGATCTGAACCACAGCAGAGGAAAGGGGAGAGATATGACTCATGACATAATTTCCAATTATTTATTAATAATGACACTACCAAAAACATTTTGTATGTATTATTCATTTTTTTTAAAAAGCCGCAAGACTAAAGTATAGCATAATGGCTTTTCACTGCTTTGCAAATAATGGCAAATGTGTTTTTAAAAAGTTTTGACCAAGCAAAAGGTTGCTTCTGTCCCACTGGAATGCTGAGCATACACAATTGGTAAAATCTTGTTTGGCCTTTTGATGTTGATTGGGGAAAGTCTCTCATTGTCTATTCCAAAGCGTTAAAAAGGAAAATCCATTAGTGCTGCATTGGTGTAAATATATACCTTGCCAAATCCAAAGTTAGGGATGGACAGCAATGCCCCCAGCATACTGAATACGGAATACGGGTTTGGTTTTCTAGGTCAGATACTTTATTACCAGCAGTGGTGGGATCCTCCTGATTTAACAACCAGTTCGGTCATCATGTGATTTGCGCACTTCCATGCCTGACATGCGCTGTGCGCAGTTTGAAGAAATCTTCACCTTCGGGTTTCTTTGGAGGAATAACACAGTTGATTCACATGGCAATCTGCTCTGCTGTGCGAATCAGCTAAGAAGATAAAGGTAGGAAAATACCTGGGCAGGTGGGCCAATCTGATCGTCAGGGAAAAGTTTGCTCCCAGCTGATCATTGGAGCTACCAGTTCACCCAAACCGTTCCGAGCTGGTAGAATCCCACCCTTGATTACAGGTAGTCCTTGAGTTAGAATGGAGCCTGCTCATCATGGTTGTAACTTATGATGGTTATAAATGGGTCACCCACATGACCAATCTAATTTTAGGACCTTTTTGGAGCAGTTGTTAAACAAACACTGCTGTTATTAAGTGTACCAATGCTATGGTCTGGTTTTTTTTCCCTGTAAACCAGAAGTAAATGCCAGTTCTTGGCAAAACTGTCATAAAACATGGTTACATGCCTGCAAATAGTCATAAATGCAGTCCAGTTGCTGAGCACCTGGAGTGCTGTAAAATGAGCAGGTGGGGCGGGGGAGATGGCCATCGGAAATTCAAATTTGGGTTGTATGCACTCCCAAGGAAGTTCATCATAACTTCAAGTGAACAATCATAAATCAAAGACTATATTATTCAACATACAGGTGAAAAACAGGTTTACTTCTTAGACCAGTGGTTCCCAAACTTGGCAACTTTAAGACTTGTGGACTTCAACTCCCAGAATTCTCCAGCTAGCTCTTCTGGCTGGAGAACTCTGGGAGTTGAAGTCCACAAGTCTTAAAGTTGCCAAGTTTGGGAACCACTGTCTTAGACCAATGATTTAGAATCCATTTCATTGGAGGGCTTTTTTAATCAAGATTTCCCATTTCTCTTAGGAATCTTCCAAAAGACTATAGATGTTGCCACTGTGAGCTGTAAAATGTGTATATGTGAACAAAGAAGTTATATATGTTGTTTTCTAAAAGATTCTAGAACCTGACTTGTTAGCTTGTTGGTTAACAATTATTTGAGAACTTTACTATGTAGATTTTTCTTTTCTCTGCCCAGTCTTTCTCCACTTATCCTTTTTCACATGCAAGCCAGCACTTCAAATTGCTATTGACAAGTGTTGATTATAAGTAGGTGAAAGTGCATGACTTTAATTTTTGAGGAAGGGAGAAGTAAAATATGTTAAATGTTCAAAATATATGTTTTATACAATTTTGTAATTGTATAAAAATATTAAAATACCCCATTCCAAACTATTCAGAAAGCTAGCCAAAACACTGCCCTTAGTGTTATCTTTCCATATTTTTAAATAAGCTGCTCCAATGATTCATTTTTTTAATGGATTAAACAACTTTTCACTCCTCCTCCTTTCCATCCCCCAGACATAGATTCATATTCAAGCACTTGAACACAGCAGAATCCTTCCATTCTTCATGTTCCTTCAAAAGACCAGTCATTCCTAAAATGTCCAGTGAGATCTTTATAGTTATACCCAAATCTTTTCATTTAGGCAAATCTTAAGACTTGCTACTCATGGATCCACTCCCCCATCCTATTCTTTGGAGATCTCTGATATTTCTCAATAAATTTACAGTGATCCAATCGTTACATGTAGCTCTTGATATATCTTTTGGTAGATCTGAACAAAACTGCATTGGACACTGGAAGAAATTAATTCCAGGACCAATATATGAGCTATGTACTATATTAGCCTTGGTCATTTGGCCTAAATTGAGAAATTTTGTAGGATAGAACATTTTAATCTCCCCCCCCCCAATGCGGTCTTAAACCAATCCTTGTTCATCACAATCAGTTCCTCCTCTCACTCACCCTCAAACAAATAAACCTCTTTTTAGCAATACAAATACAAACTCTAATATAAAACAGAAATACACTGAATGGATGGGACTAAAGTCTCATTTTATAATTATATTCCTACTTAGAACCTTGCAAACTCTGTGATAAGAGAAATTTTCTCAAAACTAATTGGCTTTCTTTCACCTTGTTTTTTTACCATCTCTCTCCATTATTTCATGCAACAATAAATCTATTAATAAATTGCAAAAATGATTTGCAGAAAGAGCACTATGAACTTTACATGAAGCCATTAGTATCAAATGCCACTTAGGTCATCAAAGATCATTGATTGGCTTAATAATCACAGATCTGTATTTGGAAAGTGAACTTAATGAACCTGAGTGTACCTCTTGGTTTAGAGTGTTCTGTAAATACTTTGCAAGCTGATCTTGTTATACAAGTAATTATGATGAGATAGTAAGCTCGTTAGTTTAAGCAGACTTGGTGAATATTAAGATTTTATTATTTTTTAAATTATTTTTTATTGAAATTAGTTGTCCTCCCATTGGCTTCTCTGAGTACTTGAAGAGTATCAACTGACGATTTTCAGGGAATATCCCTCTACCTGTAGTACAAGGATAATAATATAAATGAAAGTGAGAAGCAAATTTTTCAATGACATTCCCTCAGAAAATTGCAAATATACTTACTGCTGTATTCAATAAAAAAGTTCCATTGTACAAGGCAAAGGTTTCTAGTTTATTCAAGCCTTCCCACTTTTCATGTATTTAAGTTTATGTAGAAGATTATTTTGCACGCTTTACTCTGAGAATATTTTGTTTACTTTAATTCCTACATGTAATTTATCTTGTACTAATGTGTCATAATTTATTCAATATTTCATTGAATATAATCTGTGTTTAAGATTGGACTAAATTACTGTAGGCTACTTTGGAGACCCAATTATGGATGATTCATAAGTATAAATAAAAGATGAATTGCTTCATTAGGAACCCAAGAGTGAGGAGTTCCCACATTACCTTGGCAATGATTATCCTTTAACTGGCTAACCTTAGGAATTATTTATTTTATTTAGCATATTTATACAGCCAGCCATCTCATAGACATGTACCATTGGGCAATATGCAGCACAACAGTTAATAGCTTCATCACAATCTAAAAACAATTTTAAAATAGGTAAAATAAACATGTAAAGATGACATTTATTTGCACATAGTTTTTCCCTTACACCCAATCTGTGTTTGTAATATTCAGTGGACCCTCTTTGGAACCTCCATAAGCTGGGAAGATTTCAGGACTGATGCATTAACAAATTATATATTAAAAAGGTCCACTTGTTGTTTAGATTTATTTCTCCTTAGACATTTCCCCTCTGCCAATGACTCTGTCAAATGCAGCATTCTACTTTTTCTACTACCAATATAATTGCATTTACTCTCAGAAGCTGAAAAGTAATTGTGAGCAACCTTAAATCCACAAGGTTTTGGTCTTTGTCAGTTGGGCTGAATGTTAAATATCTGTTGAGTAGGGTGAGTTCAGAGGACATTTAACCAAAGAATAGCCTGCAATGTTATTAATTTTTCACAGTGATGGAAATGCTTTTCAGATGGTAGCAATTAATTTTGTTGTTATTCAGCTCCATTTATGTATTAAATTATTTATCATTGTCACAATGGCAGATCTTCTTTATTAAGGTAATTTCATTAAGTCTTCCCAAAGTAGAATGATAATAAAGTATTGTAAAAAGAGAAGCATCATTTCCAGCAGGCGGGCGGGAAGGAAGGAAGGAAGGAAGGAAGGAAGGAAGGAAGGAAGGAAGGAAGGAAGGAAGGAAAAGGGAGTATTGGTATAGCTCATGGAAGAAGATGAAACCAGGAAAAGCCCATATATTTTCTGTTGTGAAGTGGTAGCTTTTTGGATATGACAGTAGCTCTATCCTTGTCCCACCAGGTACTTAAGAATCACTCTGGGACTTTTCAGCTGGACAAGAAAAGAGACTCTCAGGGTAATCATAAAAAGACATTTAACTCAGGATATTATATGTTTAGTGCTGTTAAGATGCAAAGAACAAACACTCAACATCTGCCATCCTCTGACAATTGCTTCCGGAGTCTCAGTCTAGGGTAACGGCAGACAGAAAAAGTTGGCCTTTCAAGGTTATTTTGCAAATGCTGATCTGCTCCAAATACTTTAAAACTTCAATCAAATGGATTGTGAATCCTGACACCAGTTGATAATATTTTCTTTTCATTCTGTCTCTTTGCAACATGTATTTTACAGACTTTATGCATGATGATTTTTTTTTCCTTTAACAAAAAAATAATAATGCCCACAGTCAAAAGGAGAAACCATCCAAATATGTTGTGGGAAAGCAATTATAAGTTTTATCTATTCTTATTCATAATCTTTGATCCCTTTTAAGAAACTGCATAGCTCTATGTTCACTCACTTGCTAAAAATGGCAAGAGTTGAAAGCCATAGATTAATTAACAAACCAGATTTGCTTTCTGTTACAGATGGGTTGCCTTCCCATCAGTGGTGGGATTCAATTTTTTTTTACTACTGGTTCTATGGGTGTGGCTTGGTGGGCATGGCAAGGAAAGGTAGTGTAAGATCTCCATTCCCTCCCCACTCTGGGGAAGGTTGCTGCAAAATCCCAATTCCTCCTGATCAGCTGGGACTTGGGAGGCAAATGGGGATGGGGATGGGGCTAGTCAGAGGGGGAATTTACTGATGGTCTGAACTACTCAAAATTTCCACTACTGGTTCTCCAGAAGTGGTCAGAACCTGCCAAATACCACCTCTGCTCCCCATAGGTGGAACTGTGGCAAGACTCTCTGAAAAGGAGAAGTAAAAACAAAGGGGTGAGAAAGACCTTTCATGCAGAGTTTGTAGCTCTTACTTCAAGCTTTGCTTCTTAGAAATTCTACCTGCCTGCAAGTTCTTTGAAAAATCCCACCCATCTTTTACAATGACCGAATTATCAACCATTAGCTTGAAGTAAAGAAAAGATTATGTGTTTTTGACATTATTCAGAGAGGAACTGGTAAGAGGATGAAGAAAGGAAGGAGAGAAAGAAAAAAAGAACCGAAGAAAGAAAAACCTCTTGCTCCCTCCCCCATTTTTATCTTGCATTTAGCCACATTTATTATACTCTTCAACTCATTCATACTTTCAATCAGTGGTGGGTTGCTCCCGGTTCAGCCGAACTGGTAGTAGCAATGGCAGCAGGCCTCACCCACCCGACCTCCTGGATGCTTCTGTGCATGTGCAGAAGCATTGTGCGACCCGAACCAGTAGTAAAAATATTTGCAACCCACCACTGCTTTCAATCCTTTCCAGCCCCATTTGCTCAGCCTATTTTACACTGATTACAATGATAACTAACTTGAATCTCATTAACTACAAAAATAGTATATCTTTTTCTACAAGCTCACTGCTATAAAAGTTGAATGCCTCACTATCCACTTGCAAATACTCAGGTAGGAAGATAAAACAAAGCTATGTATTTAAAAATGCCAATATTTGTTTCTTTTCTTTTTTTACATAGTCCATGGCTATTTTTCAACCACTGTGCAGCTAAGGCACAAATAATGCTAGCACTTTATTTCTGTTGATTAAAGCATAAATTTTCTATAATGGTTAGTTTAAAGGGAATTTTATAACCCAAGATGAAAGATGAGTGGTAATGAATGAAAATTGTAGGAATATCTCAGTCCAAAATTAAGGTTTTCATTATAATAATTATTACTACTAGATCAGAGGAGTTTTGATTGGTTTGAGTTGATACCTATTTTCAAAATAGTAACTCATTGCATGTACAGTATATTTCATTTGTCCAGATTGTAAATAATCTGGAGGGGTAATCGACATTTGAATTATCACTCTGACAAAGTTACCACAGGAAGATTGCTAAAATCTCAAAATAGCAGAGAAAAAGGAAAAGATATATTGTATCTTATATTTTCTAGATGGATGACATAGGATTAAAATAAAATAAAAACATAAACTCAAACCATTAGAGAGAAAAGGAAAATCATAATATGGGATTTTGAGATAATATGAAGTCAGTTCTGATTGAGAACCGATACCAGTTCTCAATCAGTCTCTACCCATCTATTATTGGAGGACTCGTCAAGAACTTTAGTGCAATCCTGGGTGAAAAATCTAGGTCTTGAGTGCCTTATGGAAACCCAATACAGACAGTCTTCACTTTTAATACAATAATACAATAGCAGAGTTGGAAGGGATCTTGGAGGTCTTGTAGCCCAACCCCCATTGGAAACCCTATACTGTTTCAGACAGATGGCTATCCAACATCTTCTTAAAGACTTCCAGTGTTGGAGCACTCACAACTTCCAGAGGCAAGCTGTTCCACTGATTAATTGTTCTAACTGTCAGGAATTTTTTCCTCAGTTCTAAGTTGCTTCTCTCCTTGATTAGTTTCCATCCATTGCTTCTTGTTCTACCCTCAGGTGCTTTGTAGAATAGCTTGACTCCCTCTTCTGTGTGGCAACCCCTGAGATATTGGAACACTGCTATCATGTCTCCCCTAGTCCTTCTTTCTATTAAATTAGACATACCCAGTTCCTGCAACAGCTCTTCATATGTTTTAGTCTCCAGTCCCCTAATCATCTTTGTTGCTCTTCTCTGCATTCTTTCTAGAGTCTCCACATCTTTTTGACTACCTGTTTAATGAGCATTCAAAGTTATAACAGTTTTGCAACTAGTCCTTGCATTTATGACCATTGTGGTATCCTGTGATCAGGTGACTGTTATTTAGGTGTTTTGCAACTGGATTCCCTCAAGAAGAATTAATGGAGAATATGGAACTAAAATTGCAAATCTTTGGTCTTTGTTCTGTCTATTGTATTTTGTGGTTGCCCAGAATTTCAACTGGAAAATTGTGTGATCATATAAATTGATGAAATAAGCATACAATTTAAGGCTTGTTCTTGTTAGTTGCAAAGTCGTGTCCGACCCATCGCAACCCTATGGACAATGTTCATCCAGGCCTTCCTGTTCTTCACCATCCCCTGGAGTCTATTTTAAGGCTACATCCATAGACATACAAATTCTACATGATGGAAAGCAATCTTTTCCACTCCCCCCCCCCCCCCAATATTGGTGAGACCAGTTCTGCCCTCCTACCCTCTACTCCCCAAATATTAGCAGGTGTTGAACAAAGTGGAGCAAGTTTTTAGAATGGCAGCATGGATGAAACAGGAATTAAAAGAAATATTGACAAGTCTGGGAAAGACAAGCCGAAGAGAGTTACATATGATCGCATGTCTTCAAATAGTTGAAAATAGAAAGTTCTTTGCAAATAGATTTATTTTTTATAAATGAAAGGTTGCTGGCCAAAACACAGAGAGCAAAAACCTGCTTTATATCACCCGAGAGTATAAAATACAAGCTCTTAAGTTTCAAAAGAGCCAATAAATACAACAGTAAGAGGATGCACAAGGACAGGGAAAACAATTAAATAATTTTTAATCTTCTTTCCTTGCTTCTTTTTTTTAAAGAAAAGCTTATATAAACATATTTTACTGTACATTAAACAGAATGAATCTGCCTTTTCTTAAAATAGAAAAGTTTATGTAATAACTGATCCTGCATAATCCATGGCAGACAGACCAATACTTTATTTCATCATGTATTCATTAGCTCTAAAGGGTGAGGTAGGGTGAGTTTGGTCTGTTCAAGTTCGAGTTTGCAATTGATTCATATAAACTTTTTTCCCCTTTTTTGCAGCCTGTGTGGGAAAGAAGTAGCTTATAAAATGCTCCTTAGCTCTTCAAAATTTAATTAGTAAGCAGCACTAAAATGGAATGGGTTTAATTTAGTTGACAATAGCTGACTCTACATGAGTGTTTTTATATTTTAGTCTGTCATAGACCTAAAAGGTACTAATTGAACTGACATGGAATTGGTCTTGTGGTTTTTCTCTTCTTTGGTCAATATAGTGTGTGAAATGTGCACGCCACATTGGAAAACAGAATCCCTTCAGGCTGGTTCAGCAACTTCAACCAGAACAGAGTTCTTGAAACTGACTTGGGAGAAGGGAAAGCTAAAAACTTCCGCCAACAGTTTTGCTTACTTTACTCATCTGGAGTGCAAGTTGCATACATTTCTTATGCTGAGTACTAACCAAGCCTTGGTTTGTTATGCTTCAGAGACAAATAGAAGCACATCGGCATCAATTTTTAATATGAAAAATGACAATCTGGAAGCAGTTACACCATGTTCCCTGCTTGTTCACCTGAAAGAGGCCCTCAATTGTTTGTTTTCAAATGAAAGGGAGGGGAAAGCTTAAGCAGGGCATTCAGTGATGTGTTTAGCAATCAGATGGAGATGCACTGAATCTAAGCAAGCAGTGAAATAGTATATTTGGATCTCAGTCTTTTAGGACTGGCTTGTTGTCATTTCTTGTCACCTCTCTGGTTTTCAGGAGATGGTTAATGACAATTTTAGAAGGACTATAGCAAGTTTTACAAAGGACTGCCTTTATCAGCATCCCATGTTTCAGTGATTGACCAGACTATAAGTATAGTGATACCAGGGGTGGGTTTCTCGCCCCATTCCAACCGGATCGGTTGGAACGAGGCCGTCGGCATCCTCGCGCACGTACGCAGCACGCGCATGCGTACTAGCGTCTGCGCGATGCTCCAGCTGCTCCTGGAGGATCACGCAGGCGCTGTATGCGTTCTGCGCATGCGTGGAAAGCGCAGAATTCGTAAAAACCGGGTAAGGAGCGGGCGCGGGTGTGCGGGCATGCGCGGGCGCGGGGGGGGGGCTTCGCCGTTCCTGGAAGTTACTTACTTCCGGGTTCGGCGACCAACCGGATCGCAGGGACCGGTGCGAACCGGTCGAAACCCACCCCTGAGTGATACCAATATGATGTTCTAAATTGCTATGTAGGATTACCTGAGAACCACAATCAATCTTGACTGATGATGTCGAGAGTAGGTTGCAATTTCTAGCTGACCTTAGTTATTCTTGAAAGAAATAAAAAGTTGGTTCTGATTAGTATTTAGATGATTAATAAACCCTAGGGATGTAGGTTGGAGTTTATAGAAGAAAGCAATAATAAACCACTTCAGCACTACTGCCAAAAAAAATCGCACATTCATTCATGTGCATGTGTAAATCCAGGCATATCTAGGAAACATTAGGTGTTAAGCTGCATCAAAGAGAATTTTTATCCCAAAGATACTTTTTCAAGAAGCAACTGGACTTTCTGGTTTTATCTTTGAAGAAGTTTCACTTCTCATCCAAGATGCTTCTTCAGCTTTGACCGGATGGTGGGAAATGGAAGGATTTATACTCCTTGAAGACAGCTGGTCATTTTCATTCTTTTAGTGAGTTGTTGAGGCCACAGAGCTTTATCTGTGTCGTTTGGGTCACCTGAGTAGTGCAAATGGGTGTGGAGACTTCTTGGAACCGTTGAAGGGATTGTGGCAGTTCCAAGAAGGCTGCACACCCATTTGCACTACTTAGGTGACTCTGATGACACAGATAAATCTCCAGGTGGCCTCAACAACTCACTAAAAGATTGCCAATAACCAGCTGTCTGCAAGGAGTACAAATCCTTCCATTTCCTAAAAGGTTCATTTTGAACACGGTTGTACTTAGATACATGTATCCAATGAAATAAAAATGATTTCAAATACTTTTAATCTGCTATAAATATATTACTCCTGGATCCAAGTGTGTGTCAAAAAGTCAATGAGCCGCATCTACAGTTAATAATTTTAAAATAAACATGATTTGTAAAGCTGAGACAACCAATCTAAGCAGTACTGTAAAAAAGATACATATTTATAAAATGCTTTGACTTAAAAGCCAAGTTAAAGGGATCAGTTTTAAACAGCACACACAGACAAAGCCAATCATGCATCTCTTAATAATATTGTTTAGGACTGGAGCATTATTTTGATGCTGATATTTTTCTGCTATTAATTCCAACTGTCAGAATGCACTTTAAAATGACTTGCTTCTATATCTAACTTGAATTAGTGGCTTTCATCATGGTGCAAAGAGCATAAGTTCAAAGGTTATTTTAATGTAACTCAGAGATACTGACTTTTTGAAACTCATTAATGCATGTCCATGCACACACTTGTCTTGTACAGATATTGATGTGCTATGCAGCCCAATTATATGCATGAATCTTTGTACTTAAATTAATCTGATAAAGTTTATATTGTAAGTAAGAGCTGATATCATGCCATACTCTTTACTGGATTGTGACCCACTGAAACAATTAAGGAATTGCACATTTCTATCTTAATTTGTGAACCATTAAGCTATTGCTTCCATAGTCTCTCGGTATTTTAATTCAATTCCTAAAAAATAACAATATATTAGTACACCATCACAATAGTATTGTGATGATTATTTTTCCCCCAAACAAATATCAAGTATCAAATATGCTCTCAGCCATGACAGATGTTGGTTCTGAGTTTTAACTGGGTCATTTGATTTGTATTTGACCTGAGCTAAAATTGTGGACAAACTTAGCCTCTCAAAGTTAAGAAGCTCATTCCAACAAGAGAGGCACAAGCTAATTGACTTTGGCATACTAAGAATGGTTGTGCTGCATTATGCTAACTTCACTTGGCAAACTGACACTTTCAGCAAAAGGGATCCATCCAGAGAAAATCAGGATAGCAATGAGTATTGCGCAGCTTGAAAGTCAAGAGGGATTCCTTCACTTTTATAACCAACTTCTCACTGAAATAATGTCAGACATGTAGCTGCAGCTCTACAAGAAATAAGCATTGGTTCTCTCGAAAAAAAAATGGCAATTGGAGATTGACTTGCCTGACAGCAAATTCATTCAGAGGAGTTTTGATATTTTTAATAGTAAAAATAATAACAATAATAATAACTTCCAAAGTTCATCTCAGGATTTAACTATATCAAGTGTCCAATCTTGTAAAACCCCCATCAATTAAAAATCTATCTTACTTTGTCTCCAGCTTGTTTATCCTTTAAATGCTTTAGGAAGAAGTGAATTTTCATAGTTTGACCAGGTATAAAGTTTGAGGGACCTAGAGTAGGAGAGATGCATTTCATCTGATTTCTATATTTTTTTCTCCTGTGTTAAGGTAATAAGAAGTCATGAATACTAATTAATATCAATATTATTTTCTTAATCCATAGAGTACAATGATATGAAAAGGGCTAGAAGAAGATGATCTTTTCTGTCTGGAAAGGAATGAGAAGTGCATTTGGGAGGTTGGGAGGTCACAATTCTGGATTTAGGAGCTTAAGAGATGGGGTTGTTGGCTCAATAATCCAAAACACAGAAGAATTTCAAGCCTTTCATATCTGCTCCTTATGTAAAGCAAGGGTTCATAGTTTCTGAAGTGTATTTATAAGTTTAATTTATATGGCCACCCATCTGAAATTCTGGATGCTGACAATTCCCCCCCCCCCAAAAAAAAGGAAAATAAAGGAACTCAGAAAATCAGAAAAACATCATGCACAGATCCATCAAACACAATTCAGCGTAACCAATGAATAGCTCAGCCACACCTTCTGTGTGCTATGCAGCACCATGTTAGGTGAATTTTCTCCTATTTTACAACTTTTCTTGCCAGAGTTGTTGTTAGTAACACAGTTGTTAAGCAAAGTCAATGGATAAGCCAGATTCACTCATCAGAAGATCGCAAAAACTGATCACATGACTGTGGGACACTGCAACTGTCATAAATATATGCCAGTTGACAAGTGTCTCAATTTTGACCATTTGACCATGAGGATTCTGCAAGAGTTATAACTATGAGAAGCTATCATAAGGATTATTTTTTCAGTGCCTTGTAACTTCAAATGATCAGTAAATGAATGTTCCTAAGTCAAGGACTACCTATTTGACTCTAATTTTCTACCCATCTTAAAACCAGGCATTCACAAATAGATATAAAGAAGTCCAGTGAGCGTTAAAACTGCTGTATTAAATAGCAATAATGTAAATTACATTGGGAATCTGGTTTCAACTGAAAGGTGAGGTTTTAGTTCACTATTTAATGTTGCACACTAATGGGAGCTAGTATAGCTGCCACTGAAGATTTCCAAATTAGAAAAAAAAATCACTCAAAGGCCATTTTTTGAGTTTCAATACAATACAGTACAATGCAATGCAATGCAATGCAATGCAATGCAATGCAATGCAATGCAATGCAATGCAATGCAATGCAATGCAATGCAATAGCAGAGTTAGAAGGGACCTTGGAGGTCTTCTAATCCAACCCCATGCCTAGGCAGGAAACCCTATACCGTTTCAGACAAATGGCTATCCAACATCTTCTTAAAGACTTCCAGTGTTGGGCATTCACAACTTCTGGACGCAAGCTGTTCCACTGATTAATTGTTCTAACTGTCAGGAAATTTCTCCTCAGTTCTAAGTTGCTTCTCTCCTTGATTAGTTTCCACCCATTGCTTCTTGTTCTACCCTCAGGTGCCTTGGAAAATAGTTTGACCCCCTCTTCTTTGTGGCAACCCCTGAGATAGTAGAACACTGCTATCATGTCTCTCCTAGTCCTTCTTTCTATTAAACTAAATATACCCAGTTCCTGCAACCGTTCTTCATATGTTTTTGTCTCTAGTCCCCTAATCATCTTTGTTGCTCTTCTCTGCACTCTTTCTAGAGTCTCCACATCTTTTCTACATTGTGGCAACCAAAACTGAATGCTGTATTCCAAGTGTGGCCTTACCAAGGCATTATAAAGTGGTATTAACACTTCGCGTGATCTTGATTCTATCCCTCTGTTTATGCAGCCTAGAACTGTGTTGGCTTTTTTGGCAGCTGCTGCACACTGCTGGCTCATATTTAAATGGTTGTCCATTAGAACTCCAAGATCCCTTTCACAGTTACTATTGCAAGGTACCACCTATACTGTACCTGTGCATTTCATTTTTGTTGCCTAAATGTAGAACCTTACTCTTTTCACCATTGAATTTCATTTTATTAGATAGTGTCCAATGTTCAAGTTTATCAAGATCCTTCTGTATCTTTAGCCTATCCTCTGGAGTGTTGGCTATTCCTGCCAGCTTGGTGTCATCTGCAATGATCTTGGTGTCATCTTTCAGGCGGTTTTACCTGTGGTTTAGCAAAATGAAGCAAAGAATCAATAAGGTGTCTACATGCTATGTCTAATCTTAGAAAATTTGGATGCCTTGCTTAACAGAATTAATATATTTAGTACGCTTTCCCCTCTCTCTCCCATATGTATTTTGTTTCTTCAAAACATTCAATTTATACCTATTTTCTATTTTTTTCTTAAAATGGTCCCTTCACATGGCCTAGCAATAACATTGTTTGCTTTGTGTGCCAACGTAACAACTTTTGCCATCTGAATAAGAAAAAAATAATCTCATTTTTGAATATATCTTAGCAGTGAAAATGCACAGTATTTGCAGTAATAAGACTTGATGGCCTTTGAAGGACAATTTTTGAGGAGAAAAAAAGTGCCACATTAGATGATTGCTACAAATGTAAGTTGTTGGTAAAGAATAGTCTTCTTCTGACAAAAGCTTCAACATATCCCCCAGTCTTTTTATTTGGTAACAATGATAGAAGTGGGCTCATTTCTTCTCAAGATTTCCCCCCCCCCCCAAGTTTGCAGTCTATTGGTTTTTCATACATAGACCAACCAGGTCCAGTCTTGTAGGAAGCTCCTGCCCTAATGTGGCTGATTGGAAAAGCTAAACAATGTTGGTTAATCATGGGTAGAAAGTCATCAGGGTTGCATGCTATTCTAGAAAGCTGGAAAAAAAACCTAGGGAAATATTACCTGTAGAACTCTGGGGAGGATGGGGGGTGGGAATCAAACAAATACACAAATTTGTCTATGACCAGCCTAAGTGGAAGAAGACTTTACCATTTACAGGTATTTTCATTTTATCATCTATTCCATGGCAGACTGGGTGATGCTCCCCTATATCCAAATCCACCTAAACCAAATTTAGTGTGGCAGTCAGCATTTATCACAGGCCACTGTTATTTTCTCTATCTTTACAAGTTTTCACTCAGTATAGTATACTTAGCAGCATTCTGCTTTTACTTATTTGGAAGGTTAGGCTGTAAAGACCAGAGGTTAGTGAAGATTTCAGTTCAATCTCTTTCCAGACTAAACTCTTTTCTTCTCTGAATTAAGCTGTTGAGTCAAACCATTTTTCTCAATTACCTTTCTTCACTAGCTGTGGAAACAGGGGACAGAAGGTTTTTGGATTTTTTTTGTCACAATCCTGACTAAAAAGCAGCGCTATATTTTGATACATTCTTTTTATGCCATTTTTTAGACTTGTTGTTGTTGTTTCCTTTAACAAAGTGTCTTTACAGATAGCATTTATTTGTCCAGATGCTCTGCTTTCATTTTAGGAAGAACTGGCAACTTACGTTTATTACTCTCTCCATCTTATAACCTTCAATTTTGCGAGCAGTAGAAAGGGATCAATGGTGCTCCAGCTGAGAAATGTCATTGGCTTTCTCCCTACAACATGTAAATAACCTTTCTGATAAATAAATAACTTAACCAGGTAGGAATCTTCAGTATATTTTTACAGATTTGGTGCACAATCAGAGCGCATATACTCTTGAATTGTACATTTCCCTACATACTGTGGAGAATTTTAGCCTACCAAGCTATGTTTACAAGTAATTTATATTAGTAGTTCAGCTGCTGAGAGAATGTTGAGTTATACTTCTTTACATCTCCACAACATAGAAAGTTGTCCTCAGTTACTGACATCATTTCTGTCATATAAAATAATAAGTCCAATTTTATATTTGCAGTTACTATAGAGAAGTCATTACTAGCCTCTTTTCTTCTCTCCCATTTTTTGTTACCAGCTGCTATTTTTTCATCTTCTATCCATGTATGTGTATGGTTCATAAACATTACTATTTCTGCCTATCAATATTTTCAGAATCTGTGTTTTATTAAAGAAAAAGAAAGGAAACACGTGTGGGAGAAAAAGGAAAGGAGACGGAAGGAGGAGCAGCTGTCCCTCCCCCTTCCCCTCCCTTTTTCCTAACTAGCAATATAATATTCCATAAAAATAATGTGTGCAATTTGTGTGCCAAAAATGCCTTTATGGGCTTGAATCACATTAATTCTTCTAAATCATTCTAAGGGAATTAAGGATGTGCAAATTGCTTCTACTGTAAGAGGCAAGTTGAGCATCTGCAGCTCAAATCAATCTTTCAACTCAAAAATTCTTAAGATCAGAAAAGCTTTTGTCAAAACAGAAAGAACTCTCTTGACTATTGTCATCCTGAAGGCAGCTTCTTTTACTAGCTTTCTGCAGCTTCCTTCAGTATGCTTGTTATTGTTTTTAATAATACTCTGCCTTCTATTCATATTAATCATATCTCATCAGCCACCTGCCATTTATCATTTATTAGTTGCTATAAAAGAATATAATAATTACCCTGCTTTCCAGCAATGGGATCAAATGCAAGCATTGGAGCCCAGCAGGTTCTTAGGAGATCTGAAATGTAATGGGACTTAAGTTCACAAAGTAGTGTGTTGGATCATGGCCAAGAAGTAAGAAATACTCAGCAGCATCTCCTTCTTCAAAGAGAGGCCTCCAAAACTTGTTCATTTCCAGCATCTGCCTTTCAATGCGCAGCTATAAAGCTCTCTATCAATTGTGCCAAGTTCAAGGGTTTCTTATGATACTAATGTTTAAGCCATGATTGATACTCCCTACATTAATCCATAAGTCAGGAACAGTGGTGGGTTCCGGATTCCGTTGCAACTGGTACACTGCAACAGGGCCTGGTGTCCACCACGTGAATGTGTGCAGGATGCATGCATACACACGCAGCGTGCACATCTGGACTTACCACATGTGATGCTCCAGCTGCTCAGCAGAGCTTCGCACAGGCACCATATGCTCAGTGCACGAAAGCCCCAATAGGCTCAAATAGTGGTAAGGAGAGCAGGTGGGTGTGTGGGCCCTCCAGAGCACTCTATCGGAACAGTACCTGGTGCTCCCAGCAGGCACCGGTACGCCCTTAGCGGTCGTATCCCACCACTGGTCAGGAACCAAGTAGCTTTCATTTCTATATTTTTATACTGCATTTTATAACATAAAGCCATTCTCAAGGCTTTTACATTTAGCATCTTATGCCAGCTAACTGCAGAACCACAGATATAAACCCATGATAATACATCATACATTGCACTTAAAAAATAAAAATACTTTCAAATTAGTATCTAGCCTTTTTAACTTAGGAGTTGTCACCCCTGAAATACTCAAACATGTTCTTTCCACATCTTTTAACAAGATCTGCTGTTGTATCATTAACCATCCGGAATAATCATAAAATGCCATTTCCCTCCGACACTGGAACATCCAATAAGAAAAACATGAATCCACTTAATTGTTCATAAATAGGATAGTATCACTAGTAGCATTAGAGGAACACATTATAGATATAAACAATTGTATCACCCAGGTAGAAAAATAATCAACACTAAGCTGTTGAACTCTTCAGGACTAACTTCAACAAGACTTGATCTATCTCAGGTGTCTCTCTTTTTGTGATGTAACAAAAGGAAAATTTGGTGACACCAATTATTTTAGAACTGTCTATCTCTAGAAATTAGATTAGCCCCATTCATGATCATCTTCTGAAAATTGTGATTGTCTTTCAGAATTTTTTTGGACATTTGGTGTTTTTTAACATTTAAAATTATCTTTATAAACTTAAAAGTTAAACAAAAGATACAGAAAACAGTTGAAAACAATAGAAAATGAAGCAGGGGAAAAGATATCAAAGGCAACTTCCACTATTCTTTAAAAGTTATAGACATATTTGATGTCATTTTTCCCTCTTTCAAAATTATATAAGTATAATTTTCTTAATTTGTAAATCCTGAAATTACCAGTTCATTTTTATCAATTTTCAGCAAAAAGTTAATAAAGAACGTCCAGTCTATAAAAAAATAGGTGTTCGCTCTAACCTAGGGGTATCGTGGCCCATAGTCCGAATGTATCATGTGCTGGCACCGTCTCTCCCTTGGTTAATGAAGGGGGGAAAAGTCCTGATACATCATGTGATGCAGCTGTGACAATGTGACTTTGACATCTCTGCTCTAACCAAACAAGTCAATTTATCCACTTCTTTGAGTTCTAGAATTTTCACAGTCCATCCCCTCTATTTTGAGCAACCTCTCAAACATTTGGTAATCATTGTCATTTCAGTTTTTTGTGTCATGTTTTGGATTTTTCCATATGCTATTTCATTAAAATTTGGGACTGTTTTAAACTCTTTTTTATGATTGGTTGTTAGCTGCTGGGAGCCCCATTAATTAGGCAATCCAATAAAAGTAATTCAATGAGATGAATGCCCTTATGTATAACAGAGAGGACTTGCTGAGAAATTCCATAATATCAACATCTTCAAAGAAATAAGAGAAGAAAGCAACAACATTTTACCCTTCCTGGATATCCTCATTGGCAGAGGCAAATTAAAAACACAAGTCTATCATAAAACCACCCACACTAACCAAATGCTCCATTACCAAAGTAACAACCTAGCCTCCCACAAGAGAAGCTGGTAAGAATGCTATTTAGATGAGCACAAACACATTGCAGTAATCCTGAACATCAGGAAAAAGAAACAGATTAATGCAATATCTTCCAACAAAAGATCCAGGAGTCCCAGAAGAAAGCATACAGTATAAGGATTGTAACAGCCACTATGTAGGGCAAACAAGCAGAAGAATAGCAGAGCGCATCCATTAACATCAACTAGCAGTCAGAAGACATATTAAAAACTCAGTCATATAGACAGACTTCACCACAGTTTCAATCTGGAAATTTTGAGCATTCTAGATCAAGGTAAGTCCAAAAATGCTGGAGAATTCCTGGAAGCCTGGCACTCAGACAAATCAGCTATCAACAGGAACACAGAGATAAATAAAATCTACATACCTTTCAAAAGAGGCAATCAAAAAGATAAAATGCCACAACATCTCCTTGCCAGCAATCGACACTCGGATAAACAGAGATTAACACCAAGTTTAGTACTAGAACCTAGAATAAGACAGTTGGAAGGGATCTTGGAGACTTCAAGTACCATTTCAGATAAATGGTTGTCTGGTCTCTTTTTTGAAAGCTTCCAGTGATGGACCACTGGAATGATGGTGCACTAGGCCAGGCCTGTCAAACTTGCACCCTGCAGGCAGAATATGTCACATGTTGGCCATGCCCATGCCCAGTTTAGCAAAGGGAAAAAAGTCAGGATATGTCACTTGATGATGCATGACAATGCGAGTTTTACACCCCTGCACTAGACTAACAAGGAATAAATTATATCCTAATCAAAGAATTCAGACATTAACACTGACAGAGAAAACCACTTGTATATAAACAGAGAGTAACCCCCACTGTCTTCTAGCACTGATGATGTTACTAAATTGGGTAATGAAATGTCTGCAAGAAAACAACTAAGTTCAGAGAGCACCAAGGACCCCACAGTTCAAACTAAGTTACATGTTTTTTTTTTCTTTTGTTGGTAAATTTAGTCTTAATCATCATCCTCCACTTAATCACAGAGACTGAGCAGATTCAAGGCATGGTGCATTCAGAGGAACAGTATATGATTTAACAAATTTGACTCTACCTAAATTTCACCAAACGCCCAAGAAGTCAAATAAGTGTGAACCATTTTTCTCACTCTGTATCACATGCCTGCTTGATCTTTCCTTCTGAGTCAGAACTCCTCCATCCTGGCCTATTTGCTCCAATCTGCTTCTCCTCTGGGCTCTTCAAGTATTGATCTTCCCCCAGTTGATTCACTAGGTGATTTCTTAAGTATGAAAACCTGCCAATCACCTTCTCTTCCTACTGCCAAAATGCAGCCAGTTTGTACTACTTATTGTTTTGCAGTCTCAAGCTACTTCTTTTCCCTGATAGCTAAAGAATGATGCAGGATGAATACCTTCACGTTTTCTCTTTTTTTAAAATCTCTTGCTTACTTCTTAAATAAGAGTCAATGATTCCTCTTAGCTTTTGTTGTTATTATGGTTTTGTTTTTAATCTTTTCAAGTTGACCCCTCCCTTCTTTCATAACCTTTTAGGAAGCACTTTTATTCTGATTTCTTCTCCCAGGTATCTTTCTTTTCTTAACATTCTTAACTCTCAAGTTTCACTTTTTACCTCAGTTTCTTGGGGAAAAGGATCCCACCCTCCCTGGCAGGAGGTCCTTAATTCTATTGTCCTTCACTGGCTCCAAATTGTCTAATCTTTTTGTTTGTAGCAACAGCTCATCTCCTGTTAATCTCCACTTAATCTCTACCTTTTACTTGATGTTTATGAAAATTCTCTTCCCCCCATCCCAAATGCAATACGAATTAAATAAGAAATAAATACATTAGGCGACTACTGGATTCCTATTTGTGTCTGACATATGCTTTTTAATGCAATATATGAAGAAGATGAAATAGTCTTTATAAGCAAGGGAATCTTTCTGATGCAGAGTGGAACATTTTCTATTATATCAAGTTAAATAAATACCAATAAACACATTTGGAGCACAACACACTTAGATTCAAAGCAGCCTTACTTAACATTTCGTTGATGTTTTTTCTTAGTGTTGTATAGTTTTGCTTTTTTAGGCTTAATTCTGAAGGAAAAAACATTATCCTACTAGCTTAACACGGAGCATTCTGACTATAGTAATATATTTTACAATTGTTTACCACTTCAGAGAGGTTTTTTTAATTACATAGTTCACTTATGAAGGAAATCGCCTGCTATTTTGTAGCCATAACTTGGACCCACAGTGGTCAGTAAATTTTCTCCAGCCTCCACCCACTGCCTGATGAGGGGAGACAAAGAGGCATTTGCTACTTCTAAGGCAGGGGTGGCCTATGGGCTGGATGCACCACGCACAGACCATGCCCATCCTGGCTCCGCAAAGGCAAAAAACGTCACAATGCATCACATGACATCATGTGTCATGGTCGAATTTGACGCCCGTGCTCTAAGGAGTGCTGAAAGTTGAGGCTTGCCTACCTTAGGCTTAGGTCCAGGGTACTTGCGAGACCACCTACTGCCACCGATAGCCTCCCACCATCCAGTAGGATCCCACACAGTTGGCCTCCTCAGGGTGCTGGCGGCCAGGCAGTGTCGGCTGGCGGCCCCCAGGGGGAGAGCCTTCTCTGTGGGAGCACCTTCCCTTTGGAATGAGCTGCCCCCGGAGCTTCGCATAATCCCTGATCTTCAGTCCTTCCGGCGCGCCCTAAAAAGTTGGCTTTTTCAGCAAGCCGGCCTGGCCTGAACAGAATAAATTAAATTATTAATTTTAATTGTTAATTTTAATTTAATCCTAAATTTGATTTAAATTGTTAATTGAAGGTTATTGGATTTCCTATTTAATCTTTTTTACCTTTTGCTATATGTGTTTTTATGTTGTACGCCGGCCTGAGTCCTTCGGGAGAAGGGAGGCATATAAGTCCAATAAAACCAAACCAAACCAAACCTTAAAGGTGCTGAGGTTGAAATCATTGTGCTACATATTTCATTCTGCTTCCTGCCCAAATAATTATCTCCTATATTGATATAAAATTAAATGGCCACTCAGATCTGTCTTGTGTTGCTTGACCCATCATCCATTATTTCCCCAGCAACCTAAGAGAGGAGGTTTTGCTCTCAACTTCCAAATACCATTTGGGCATCTGAAAAAAAATGGTGAAGCAAAGGCACTGCGTCTATTAAAAAATAAAGCACAAGGGAAAGGGCAGTCTGGAAATAACTGTGTGTTTGTACATGTATGTGTTTGTGGGTGTGGGTAGGTGTATATATGCATAGTGTATACATGTATACACACACACAGTGGTTTTGCTAGGTTTTGAATGAGCAAACTTTGACTTACAAGGCCCTTAGAAAAGACTTATTAAAAGGAATATGGCTTTCAAAGTTTAAGCTTTCTCTCTGTGTTTGTGTGTCTTTCTCTGTGTGTGTTTTAAAGACCTTTGTCCATGAGTGAATCCAGGAAGAATCCAAACAGGAAGAAAAACAATTACAATTTGCTTTTCTTGAAAGAAATAGGTAAGATGACCTAACAGTAGATAAGTTGTTTAATGGAAGGATGTCTAGGGTACAGTTGAATATCTTGTTACCTATTGCTAAAGTGTCACAGTCTGGATAGATTTTATTTATTTTATTTTTTTAAAAAAAACTATCAAGATATCTGCACATGTTATGTCAAGACACCATGTTGTTGTATCAAGACACCATGTTGTTGTATCAAGACACCATGTTGTTGTGTCAAGACAACATGAGCAGCTCAAACATTAAGTATAGACATCCCCCAGTTTCACCTCACTTCTTCATGTGAAACAGGATCTGGATCTCTGGATCTCTGTCTGAGATGGCAAAATATCTTCAATTAATCTTGTACATTTGCTACTATGTTATTACAAACTCTGGAGAAATAAGAAATGTGTCAGTGTGGGATATAGCTTTGCACGCCAGAGTCCACCTGTCTTTTAGGCATTTAAAACATAACAACTTGTCAGCATGTTGAAATATAATAACTCAGCAGCTACTTATTTCATTCAGGGCCAAAAAATTTACACCCTGATATTTGGTTTAATTGGTCAAAATGTTGATCTCTTTATACCTGCACTGCAGTAAATGTCTAAGAAAAGCTGTCAGACTATCCCACTGGGTAGGTGCATAAGCAACATTGCGAATCTATTGTTTCTCAGCTCATCTTCCCATCAGTTTCAATGCACACAATTCATTTAATAAGAATCCTGCCTAATGAAGTGGCTGGTATTTTTAATGTAAGAAGAATCTGAGTCAAAAATAATAGATTAGTTTCAACAGCTCCTGGGATGACAAATTAGCGCAGTTCGCTACAGCATTATGCAATCTTTGCATTACAGTCAGGACCAATATTAGCTTCATTTTGAACTGCATTTACAGAAAATTAGGCATTAAGACACATTACAGTCAAAATTCCAGCATGGCAAAAATGAACTTTAAGTCAGAAATTGTAAAGCTTTGATCTCATTTTAGATTCCTTCATATATCCAGCCGTATGAGTAGTGTTATATATTACCATTAAGAATGCTGTCTTGAATAACCATCCAGATACTGGGAGCAGGACAGCATATACATTTAAAATAGGTATTATTACTGTTGGTTGCACAGTCAGGCCGATGGTCAGACTGGATTTACCATTTTTGTCCATTTATCGAGTCCTTCCCAAGGATATTGTTGTTCAATAGTGTTAAAGGAATGTTTCAGGAAATAAGCTGTTCTAAGTAAAGCTGATTTTTTAAATTGATTGATGGTGATTCAAATGGTTCTGATATTTTGGGATTGCACCCAAGGGGCCTATTACTACTGGTATTATTTCTTTCTTTTGCCACATTTGTTCTACTTCTGTTTGCAGATCATTGTATTTTATGATTTTTCTCCAGTTCTTTATTTTCTATTCTGCTGTCTCCAGGTACTGCAATGGCCACTACTATGACTTCTTCCTGTTTTCTTTCTTATCAACAATTATTGTTTCTTTGTCTATTCTGTGGTCCCACTAGGGCTTTTTTGGGGGAGGGGAGGTAACTAGTATTTTTTGCCAATATCTCAATGAACAATTTTTCTCTTTTGTTATGCCTTTGTTTGAAGTTAGTCAACTAACTTAATAGATCTTCTTGTAGCAGCTGACTAAGTAATCTTCTTGTAGCAGCTAACTAAGTACTATACTATCTCTCCCATTCCACACTTGTTTGCTGCAACATGGGTGTGCTGTTCTCATGGAAGACTGACATTTGTTCTACATTAAAGGAAGGTTTACTTTTAATTGGTTTGTCAGAAAAATGAGCAAGGTTCATTTCATTGTTCGGTATCTCTTGCTTCCCTAATCAAAAAACTTTAAAAAGTCAGTGTTCAATTACTGGTTGCGAAGGGCCCATGCCTCCAGGACAATAAGAGGTGGACAAATTATATACCTCTTTTCATATCATCTCCCATCTTACTATCAAAATATTATTTATTGTCCCTAAAGCACAACTTGAATCAGAAGAAGTAGCAAAACACCAGTTTTATAGGAAAACATCTAAAGGTAGAAATTTCATGGAGGTATGTTCCTTAAAAGCTATTAGCAAATTATTTTGCAGTAAATAGGAGATGAGACCAAGCCCTAAGACTGGATCCAATCCAATAGGTCAGTGCAACACCTTGTCTTCCAAATGAAAGATGCTCTCCCAACTAACATGTGAACTGTTAGATTTCTAAGTTTTATGTTTCTCACTAATTGAAGTACATGCAAATAGTAATATTTGCTGTTATTTTCAGAGTAGTTGCCGGCTTGATTAAAATGAATAAGAAAAATGAAGCAAGAATTGCAAAGAAGATATTTTAGTTAAATCATTTAAGTCATTTTGAGGTTGGTAGATTAGGCTTTGAAGAATTCTTAGAAAAATATACTATTGCTCTCTGTCACGCACCATTTAACTAGGTACTGGGTTCATTAACATTTTTTTTTGTTCAACTTAATGTTCAAAAGATGTTCTATTGTAACCATCCCGGCAATTAGGGTCTATAATTGTAGTGTGCCTATTTTCTTTAGTTAAGATTTTATTATTAAAAGGCCTGCCATGTGATGCATTTTATATAAGTCACATATTTGGAGACCATCTGTTGCAATATTATTCCCTACAGGGAATATTTATCAATGTCCAACTTTTGTTCTATTTATTAGTAACAAAATAGAATAGGGAATTTTAACTTTAATAACACATTTTGACCAAACCACTACCCAGTATGTGTCAGCCTCTTTTTGGCAATAATAATTATTCTTATAGCAAGTTGATTTCTTAATTTATAGGGTCAGTTATGCTACAGTGTTTTTATCTGTTTCTTTATCATATTTGTATGGTCATCTTCTTAAGCAATTCTGGGCAGATCGTAAATTCAATTATGCATTTTAAGAAGTGGATCTCAAAGGATTTTGTGTGTGTCTATGCAAGGAGGGACACACATTTGTTTTTCTGTTTTAAATTTTTTGCCAACTCTTCTCATCTCTGACAGTCATTTAACCTGGATTAATACACATATCACACAAAGTACTAAATTTTAAATTGATTTCCACACATCCTATAATTAATTTGTATCATATATATTTTAACTCTGTCTTTTGTACACGTAGAACTGGCCCAAAATTATTGGACCTTTGATACATAACAT
>NC_045551.1:41926792-41941792 GCF_009769535.1 Thamnophis elegans
AATTTCATTTCCCCCCTTATACTTCTTCAAGACATCTGCATGGATCTCCCGTCACATATTGGGACTTGCTTAATGTTGACAGTAAAACAGAAACATCTGCCTTTGGGCCACTCTTGTCATCTATACAAACCACGATTTAAACCTCCAGATATACATGTGCAAAGCAAAACTATCTCCACTTAGTTCAGTGAAGTTTGAAGCAGATCTTCTAAGCCTATGTTAACCATTCTGTCATGGTGCCTATCCCCCTTACACTACTGAATTTATAATTGACAACCATTCTGTTCTGTTAGTTTTGAATCTTCTCTCATAATTGGAAAACCTTTTTTCCAGACCCCGATACTAAATCATGGAAGATAGAGACATTAAATGCTGTCAGTCAGTTGGAGCCGAGTAGATCCTTACTAGCCAAGGTTAAATTGCCTAAAACCTTTGAACAGATGCTGCTGATATTCCACTTATAACTATAATTTCATTTTAGAGATGAGAGCCGTATAATTACCTTGTGCAACTAAGGGAAGCTATATATTAATTCCCATTGTGAAACAGGCTCCTCAAAATCTTGAAAGCAATAGATAGAAAACATGGCTAAACAACCCTGAGTGTCTTGTATATAATGAACACAGAAATTGTTGTATGTGAATGTTCTGGCCTATCTCAAGCTGACAGTATTGAGTTGCAATGGCTGGGCTGAATAAGCCAAGTGGAAAACCAATATATTTCTGGGTGCCAAATGACTATTAACCTCAGGGTATTTCTTCTTAACAATTCTTGGGACTTAGATCTATGGAATCCTATTGCTCATTGGCCTATTTTGTAAATGTTTCTCAGTTTTAAACCTTTTAATTGTTGCCATTGAAATAAATCCCTGTAAGCATTTTGGTTCTGATGTAACAGATCTTACCCCTAAAGGTTTATTTATTATAAAATAAACAAGACTAAGATTAGAAGACTTGCTTAAGGAAATATGAGTTTGTAAAAACAACAGCAGGATAAAATGCTTAGGTGTGTTGGAAAGTAGTTAGTAGAAAGTTAAACCAACACCATTTTAGAAGGGAAGTTAGTGTTTCACCATTATAGAGATGTGAAAAGAACACCTAGACAGATAAGAAAGAAATAAGAAACCATTAGGCTTCTGGCAACAGAGATAAGACATATCAATTAGAAAGTGAGAAATCATGCTATACCTTATTTGAAAAGTTAAACATGGGAATTCTAAAATTAGGCATGAGTAAACGAGTTACTTATATCAGACTATACATAAGGGTGCTGCACCCATTGCAATATACTGACCAAATTTAATATGGGTAATGACTTACAACTGTTAATTTGGTAACTATTTGAAGTTACAACAGCTCTGAAAAAAAGTGACTTATGACCATTTTTCACACTTATTATCATTGTAGCATTCTCATGGTCACATGATTTACATATGGATGCTTGACAACTGGTTCATATTTATGACAATTGCAGTATTCTTAGGTCATGTAATCATCTTTTGTGAGCTTCAAGCAAAGTCAATGAGAAAAACAAATTCATTTAACAACTGCAGTGATTCACACTTAATAAATGGGGCAAGAAAAGTTGTAAAATGGGGCAAATCCATTTTTTTTACTTAGCAACATTTATCACTTTGCAACATAAATTCTGGGCTCAATTTATCACTTAGCAACAGAAAGTCTGGGCTCAATTGTGTGTCATAAGCTGAAGAGTATCTGTATTCAATTGCCTTGCATGCTGAATAAATTTCTGGACTTGGAATTGAGATATCTGGTGAGCATTCCTGAGGAAAGAAGGAATAATGGGAAAGATTCACTTATAAAATGAACAGAATTAAAATTAATTGACTTAAATTGTGTATGTAAATATGGTCTTGTATTGCAATATAATATAAAGGACAAAATGACTTAAATGTCTAGTTTTTAGGTCAAAATGCTAAATTGCACTTTCTGGTAAGCCTTCAACAATTTTTCCTTTTTTAAACGTTCAAGCCTTAGTGTTCCTTTATGTGGTGAAAGATTTTTGGCAAATTAGCAAAATTCAGATCTACTATATTATTCCATAGGAGAAAGCTTTCTTATCAAGAAGGCAGATAGGTCAAACATTTACAGTGCTTTCAGAAAGTACTCAGACCCCCTTCACTGTTGTCAATTTTGTTGTGCTGCAGCCTGATTATACAGAACAGTTATTGAAATTCATTTTTCCCTCATTAATCTACACTCAGTATCCCATAATGACAAAGTGAAAACAGAAGTTTAGAAATGGTTGTAAATTTATTAAAATGAAAAAAAAAAACCTGAAATATCACATTGGCATAAGTATTGAGACCCTTTGCAACAACACTTGCAATTTAGCTCACGTGCTTCCCATTTCTCTTGATCAGGAATGTCAAACTCACATCGTCACATCGACGCACGACGTATCATGACTGTTTTTCTCCTTTGCTAAAATGGGTAGGTGTGGACAGTATGTGACGCATCTGGCCTGCAGGCCACGAGTTTGACACCCCTGCTCTTGATCATTGCTGACACATTTCTACACCTTGATTGGAGTCAACCAGTGGTAAATCAAACTGATTGGATATGATTTAGAAAGGCACATGCCTCTCTATAGAAGGCTTCACAGCTGATATTGCAGACTGTATCAGAGCAAAAGCCACGAGGTCAAAGAATCCTCCTGCAGAATTCAGAGAGAGTATTATTGTAAGGAATTAGATCTGGGGAAGGCAACAATAAAATTTCGACTGCACTGAAGGTTCCTAAGAGCACAATTCTCAAATGGAAGAAATTTGGCACAAGGAGGACTTTTCCAAGACCTGATCTCCTGGTCAAATGATCAATCAGGGGAGAAGGGCCTTAGTAAGAGAGGTGAACAAGAATCTGATCGTCACTCTGATTGAGCTCCAGAAATCCTGTGTGAAGATGGGACGGAATTTCAAAAGGACAACCATCACTGTAATCCTCCACCAATCTGGGTTTTATGGTGAAGTGGCTAAACTGAAGTCTCTCCTCATTGCAAAACACAGGAAATCCTGTTTCGAATTTGCAAAAAAGCACCTGAAGGACTCTCACATTGTGAATGACAAGATTCTTTGGTCTGGTGATTGAATTTCAGTGGTGGGTTCCGGATTCCGTTTCAACTGATTCAGTTGGGATGGTCCTGGTGTCACCCACATGCACGCTTGCGGTGTGCACGCACACACATGTGCCACACACATGAGTTGTAACTGGAAACAACGCTTCCGCAAGCCTCCACTACGCTCCAGCTGCTCAGCTGAGCATCGCGCAAGTGCTGTACACGCCATACGCGTGCGCGGCAACCCCAACAGCTTCAAAAGACAGTAAGGAGCTCGGGCAGGCAAGTGGGCCCTCCAGAGCACCGGAACAGAACGGTACCACCGGCAACCCACACCTGATTGTTTTGCCTCAATTCTAAATGTTTGAGGGAAACCAGGTGCTGCTCATCACGATGCCTGCTATTATCCCAATAGTGAAGCATGATGTTGACAGCACCATGCTGTGGGGTTGTTTTTCAGCAGAGGGGACTGGTCAGGTTGAGGGAAAGCTGAATGGATATCCTATATGAAACTAATATTTTGAAGTGAACCTATTCACTCACATTGGCCAACTTTCATGGCTCTACATTTTTGAGTTACCAACATTTATAACATGGTAGACTATTACAACATTCATTATTTTCCCTTTAATAACACTCAAACTCTAACACCTTGCTATCTTATTTCTACAACTTTCCCCTTTTTTAAGATCTTACATGCTGAGTCACCCCTTGGCCAGAGAGTTACTCTTAATTATGTTTAACACTGTCATCTAATGTTTATTAGTTCTACTTAAATATTTACTCTCTTACTCTCAGTATATTTTATGCAGTCATTTTATGCTGCTGCTTTTAACTGTCGGTGTCTTGCATTGAGGGTAATTTTTTTTAATGGAAAGGTAGCAAATAAATATTACAAAGAAATGAATGTCATTTTTTTAGAAGAATACAAATAGATAAAACAATGCAGACATTTAAATTGTATTAAAACCTATTGTGATGAAAGTCTAGAGTAATTGTCAACTTAGTCTATGAAAATAGAAGGTTAAATGTGGAATCCCTGGATAGAGTCTTCAGGCATTAAGGTTCACCTAACTGCCAAATACATCAATAAGATTTAAATATACTCTTAAGTACTTGATCTGCATTTATTTAAATAGAATGTAGACAGCTGATTTTTTGGCATGTTTAAAGACCATTTTAAAACCATCTGTAGCAGGCATGTCAAACTCATGTCTTCATGGTAGTGTCACATGACATATCAGGATTTTTGTTCCCCTTCATTAAACCAGGCGTGGCCATGGCCAGCGCGTTACGCATCTGGCCTGCGGGCCATGAGTTTGACAGCCCTGGTCTATAGTAATTTGTGTGCCTATTTATTAGAGAATTTAACTAGTTCTGTATATGTATGTATCAAAATCTGCAAAGACTCTAAACTTGGATTGTGACACTCCATTCACCAAGTTACAGATTTTCATATACACATATCCATACACACCAGGGGTGGGTTCCTGCCAGTTCTAACTGGTTCGCTAGAAGAGGTTCCACAAATTTAACGTGCCGTTTAGAACTGGTTCCACCGGTGGAATGCCCTCTCACTCGATCACTCCCAGGCCCGCTCGTCCGCTCGCTCCCCCTGCCCATCCACACCACGCATCTAAGAGCCCTATAGAGAGCTGTTGGCTCTCTATTGCTGCCTGCCAAGGGGGTAAGTAAGCTTTTTGCTGGTGCAGCAGTTTTTGGAGCTAATAACCGCCTGGTTAAAACGAAGGATGAGGTCCAGTGGACTGGAGCCCATCCACGGAGGAGGGATCCCCCTTGCATTCCCCGTCTTCCCAGATGGGCTGCTAAGGGGACAGAAAAAGTTTTTCTCCAGTCCCAGGTTTCAGCTTCCTGGCTTCAGTATCTCCTTCCAGCTTCTTTTGTTGAGCCTGCAATGAAGGTTCTTTTTTATGTCTTAGGAAAGATCACCTGGTTAAAGAGAAAGACAAGGCTCCGCTGGTCCAGAGCCCATCCATGGGTTGGGATGGAGGGAGAGACAGACAGACAGACAGACAGACAGAGACACACACACAGAGAGACACACACAGAGTGAGTGATTAAGTGAGTGAGTGAGAGACAGACAGACACACATATACACACAGAGTGTCAGAGAGGGAGGAAGGGAGGGGAGAGAGATAGAGAGATAGAGATAGGGAGGGAGACAAACAGACAGACAGACACACACAGAGTGAGTGAGTGAGAGACAGACACACACACAGAGTGACAGATGGGGAAAGGAGGAGAGAGACAGAAAGAGACAGAGAGATAGAGAAACAGAAAAATACAGAGAGACAGTCAGACACATAGAGAGAATGACAGAGAGAGGCAGAGAGAGAGGGAGGGAGAGAGAGACAAAGAGCCACACAGACAGAGACAGACAGACACACACACACAAAGAGAGAGAGAGGGAGGGAGAGAAAGAGAGAGAAAGAGATAGGAAGAAAGAAAAAGGAAAGAAAGTGCAAGAGAGAGATGAAAGAAAGAAAGAAAGAAAGAAAGAAAGAAAGAGAAAGAGAAAGAGAACTTATGACCAAAATTGAGCCCAAAATTTTGGTTCCTAAGCAAGAGTGTCATTGAGTGAGTTTCATCACATTTTCCAAGTTGGCTACGCCCACCTGGTCACATGACTGCCGAGCCACTCCCACAAAACAGGCCACACCTATAGAATAGTTTCTAAAAAAATTTGAAACCCACCACTGATACACACAAACACACACACACACACACACACACACACAGATTGTTGATATTGTTATTCATCACAAATATGTAAGATTTTTTTCTCTCTCAAAAGTACAACAGTCAGGTAAGTGTAATAGTTATTTAATGTATCATGCAATGCTATGTTTCCTATTTAATATTCCCCATGAATCCAAACTACACACCAAAGCAATTCATTAAGTAGATTCTGTAGTTTCCTGGTAGAGCATCCTATCACAAACAATTGAGGCAAGTTTTTTTCCCCTTAAATGTGAAGAATAAATGAGACATTTACTTAAAAGGCCAATGGTAATTTTAATGCAATGTCCCTTTTTCTCATTCTGTTTAAAAGCATTCTTATTAAATTTATTGAGCACTACTAATGGATTTTTTTTCTCAAGAGAAGGGATTCCACCTTAGAGATTCTAGAGGAGAACAAGAAGTACAGGAGGCTACCAATGGCGTGATAGGTAACAAGAGAAAAAGTATGCAACACTCTCTTCCATTTTACCGTAGAAAAGTAAGTTCAAAAATGCTGTCCAGAGAAATGCTAAAATGCTCTAAGAAAGGGGTAAAAAGCTCTCTTCTTTTTGCTGGGGGAGAAACTAGATGCTATGTTTAGAAGAGTATGAATTTACCTAACTTTGCTATTAGAACAAGATGTATGATTTATTTATTGTATCTTCACTCATCTCTCATGTTCCCTTCTTTGGCTCAGAAATGACCAGACCTGATACAGGTAGCTCTTCAATTTTAATCTGTCTCCATCCTCTTTGAAAGAATACTTTCAAAATAGATCCTGTCTTATTCATAGAATATTATGTCATGATTGCATGCACGGTCAATCAATGTTCTTTTCTCTCTGCAATGCACTTATATTTTCTCAATTCTTTTAAAGAAAGAAAATCCATTAAGGAGAACATTTCTTTGGAAATGATAGTATTATTCATCAGACAGTGCACCATGAATCTATTCTCCATTCAGCTCAGAACTGTTGTGAAATCTGAGCGAATACGGTCACCATTCTTTGGCTGTAGGTTCTCTTTCATCTTCAGCCAGGACAGACCTCATGGGTAGATTTCAAGCCGTTATGATTACATCTAAACATCTGCCCATTCCCTTTGTACTATGTACAATCGATTATGTTACAAGCCTGTTTAAATGATAGTTTCCACTGACAGGGTCTTTCTTTGCCTACTGCTGGAACAGTGACTATGAATCTGAAGTCGGTTCAAAGTCATTTTTATAACTAGCTGTGCCATACAGCCATCTGCTTCAGAGTGCAAGGACAGACAAAGGCAAGAATTTGTACTTAAATGGTTCAGCAAAACTTTTCAGTGCTAATGCTCTGATGCAAGACCTCCGTCTTGCAGATATTTTCAGATCTGTCAGTTAATTAAGTAGAGTCTTTAAATAACAGGTGTAAGGGACCTGTAAGCCTCCAAATTGGACTATGAAACCTATTTACATCAACTGACCAGACCAGTCCTCAGGAATCATGTACACTGTCAACCAAACAACATCTGGAGATACAAGAGTATTCTACTCATAAAGCACCAGAAAGAATTTCAGCACTGTACATCATTAATCATTCAATACTAATTAAGTTTTGTGACTTACTTTTTTAAAAGTTTGTTTTCATTTCCTGTCACTCTACATTTGATAGTCTCATATTTGTGCATATTGTTGTTTTGCAGTAATAAGTGATCACATTTAAATTTCATTTAGTTATATATTTAGTTAGTCAGCCTTCCAACAGAACATGCAAAATAAAAAACTCATGAATTATTTGCTCTTTTTAAAGCCATTAATGATGCTAATATTAATTACTAATTGTGTAATCCATCTTGAATTCTTTTCAAGTAAAGTGGCATACAATTCTGTATGCGCATACAAACCTTATCCCCCCCCCCCCGCTATAGATTGGGTGTGCTTAATCAAAGGGTAAGCTAACATGGTGTTTTCTGTGAAACAATGAACACATATTGAATAAAAGAACTGATAAAAGATAACCATTTATCAAAAAAAATGTAATGGTATTTTGTGCCAGTTTATGAAAACTACTAACATTCATAGAGATCATGCAACGTAATTATTATATTTTAATTCAGAGATTGAGATTATTGGATATAAATTAGCAGAGCACCTGTATACTCTATAATAATGAATAAAGAGGCATTATTTTAAAATAAATAAATACATACTTTACATGAGTAATTATGCAGTTTAATATGATTTGGAATTTGCATTTCCTGTATACAAGCATTCCATGATACAAGACCACTTATTCAGTGACTTACATTATCCATTTTTCTAAATTAGAGATTCTCATTTCAAGTAATTAAAAGGTTTACTAAGTTAATGTATATCACATCAATTCTCTTTATACAGATCTAGCCTTTGGACTTATCCATAGATTCCACTCAAATTTATGAATTTTTAAATGTAATTATCTGAATTACATTCACTCACCTTTGACTACAGATCAGTCAAAGGAACTGAGCCACAGACCATTGAAAATGTTAAGTGGTGTATCCTTTTTCATGCAGAACTCTGACATGGACTGTTTTCTTTTGTTACTTCATGCCAGAAGCTTAATTATAATCAATTTTTCAAAAATTTTCTGAAGGAATTATAATAAATATAGAACAGCGAAAAGAATACAGACTAGTCCTTCAGAAAACACACCCTGAGTTTTGAACGGCTAACTTTTCCTTTTGCTTTAAGATTGCACATCTAGGGAAGAAAATAGTCACTGTGACGAACTGATGGATACAGGCATCATTCAAACCAGTTTCACGCATATATGAAGTGTCAGTGTGAATAGAATTTCAAACAAAAACATCTAAGCAATTACCTAAGCAGGAAAGAATTATATTTTCTGGGAACAAAGAGAGCTTTGTCACCTCTTGACTTCATAGGAATAAATGTACTTGTGTTTGTATGCAGACTCACATTCCACATGGATGGATTTTACCATCTCAACAAGCCAGTCAAAGTGAGAAAGGAAAAAAAAAAGATGGAGCAAATGTTAAGAATGTGAGGTCAAGGTCACATTGAACATTATACTTCCTTTGAGTACAAGGCTACTGTGTCTGGCGGTTGCCCTTTAAAAAAAAAAAGTTGCATATGAACATTGAATATCAGATAGTATGTACTTCACATTTTGCACTACATTTCCTTATTCATTTAATTGAGGATCTACCTTTTCATGAAAACAAAAAAAGCCAGTAAGGCATATTTATTTACCAAAATCTCACCTGGACGTCATATGCTATGAAGCCACAATTTTAACAAAATCAAAGGAAAATTCAAGATGGTAAAGTGATTGCTGATAGAAGAGAATATTTGTAGCCCAATGTTAAAATCTCATCAATGTGTGCACAGATGATGTTACCTAGTTTGGAAATGAAATCTCTGCAAGAAAACAACCAAGCTCAGCGAGCAGCAAGAGCCCCATATCGTACTTGAACTGAGATGATTCATGTTCTAGCATCCATAACCATAAATCTTGAATGTCCATAACTTAAGTTACAGGATTCTGGCTGAAATAAAATTGGAAATGAGTATACCAACTTGGGGTGAGAGTGTGATTTGAGTTCAATAAATCGTTGACCTATCTTTGACCTATTCTTTGGCCATACAGCTAATTGATTGAGGCCACTTTTCTTCCAAAGCTCTGCCGTATTGTCAATAATCATGAGATGTTTCCTCCACTCAAGTTTTCCTGGCCATTACAGCTACTCCAGTGAAGGGCTTGCAAAGTCAGGCTTTTCTTGATGGTATAAAATGGGAAGGGTTCTCTTTCCCATTTCTGCTTCTTTGCATGAACAGCTAGGATCTGAACTTTCTGCATGAACTGCTAAGCCTAGGATATCTGGCATAATTCTCTATAAATGAATTTATGATGCCAAGAGTGGGAGTTTTGCCACTAATGGGCTTCTGTTGTCAATGGAAGTGCAACCCACAGGGTGAGGACAGGATCGAGGTCCCTGACTGGATCCTTACCCTGCAATATAAAGAGGAAATAAATCAGTGAAGCTTATGCTGAGTGACTATCTTTTTTTTTTGTGGAAAAACAAACAAGCTGTGAATGTAGGTCAAAATCTACACTCTGCTGGGTCACAAATGGACTTTGCACATAAATTGCATTCACATCAAATAATGGAACATTCCTTTCTTTATAATGGTTCTAAATCAAATGCTGCTGGGTAAAAGAGGTATACAGAAGACACGGAAATATACCATGAAAATTAAAGCACCGTATTGGAGTTGGCTATATAGTTTGTGCTACTTATTTTGAAACTAGAAATAAAACAGCGCAAGGAAAAATATAGATGATAGGGAATCCAAAAATATCACTATTGTCCAAGAATATCCTCGCAATTACTTCTCACAAAAAGTAATTGTGGGTTATACCAGAGTGTGGTAAGTATGCAGCATACAAATTATTGAAACAAATTAGCAAGCAAACTTTTGACACTGTCTGGATTGTTTCATAATTCAAACAAAATCTGCTAAACGTGCTAAGAAAATATGATAACTGGGGATGGATTGCCCTATATACCTTTCTGAACTAAATAGTATCATGTGCCTTTAATTTTATTTCAGGGAAAGAGATCAATAGTTTCAGAAATAAGGCTCAGTTCTTCTGGCTAAACAGGGAACAAATATATTTGGAACATACTTGAATGTAATCTTATTTAATTTGGCATTTTCAAGCCATATGTAATGTTGCTTTGTTATTGTGTATCAGAGTTAGTTCAGTTGTATCTGCAATTTTTATGGGGACAAGACTTCAAATTTATAATTTTTCAAAAGATAAATTAAAAAATACACATTAGAGTTGAATATTATGCAATTTTTATGAAACAATCCCGTTGTGTGAAAAAAAAATAGTGTGTGGCTTAATTGAATACTATGATATGAGATTATACCAAGCCCAGTAGGGCAACAAATCCTATCAGAAAAATTTCAGAATGATCTGACCAAGGACAACTTCAGCAAATAATTCTTATAAGATCCCAAATAATTTTAGAATTCAGAAGCAGGAGAGGTAAAAGGTTTGCCCCACAGAGTCAGTTAATTACACCTGTGAGAAAGTACCTGGGAATAGAGAAAGGCTCCATAAAAAAAAAAAAAGAACAAGATAGCCATTACAATGTGATTACAACTTTCCTTCTTTTTTCTACTCAATGTACATAACAAAGAGGCAGGGTTTGATTGCATTGTTGCAATCACCGTATTGATTTTTTTGACCTCCACCATGTAGATACAGTATATGTTTGACCTATCTGCCTTCTTGATAAGAAATCTTTCTCCTGTGGAATAATACATTTTTCTTGTAGAAAATAACATTAAGTTGGAATCTATCCACACATAGAGGAACACTAAGGCTTTAACATTCTAAAAAAACACTACTGATTCATAAATATAAGAAATATTTTTAAAAGATAATATTTCTATAAATCAAAAAGTAGCTAAAAGGATCTTTCTTCAGAACTATATTACATATAAAGTATAAAAAGAATAAAGAATAAAATAAACACCAGCTCATAAATCATAAAACTCCTTAATGTACCTGCTCTCCAGTGGTGGGTTCCGGATCCCGGAATGGGCCCGGTGTCATCCACATGGATGTGCACAGTGTGCACGCAGATGCATGCAGTGTGTGCATTTGTCATACCTACCAGTAATGCCTCTGCAAGTCTCTGTGATGTTCCAGCTGTTTGGCGGAAGGTCGCATAGATGATGTACGTGCCATGCGCATGTGTGGAAGCATCAAAGGCTTTAAAGGACAGGTAAGGAGTTTGGGCGGGTGGGCGGGCCCTCCAGAGCACTGTTCCAGAACGGTACCTGGGGCGTACCGCCTGCAACCCACCACTGCTGCTCTCTCTCTCTTTCTTTCTCTCTCAACACCAGAATTCAGAGAAAGATAAGAAAGGAAAAATGATAGTGCTTCTCCACCTCCAAAAAACACTCCTCTTTTTGTCTTGCAATTTTTGTGAACTATTAAACAACTTTTGTTAATGGAGAAGTAAATCTAGAAATCTAATTCTTTTTGAAATGTTCCATTCCCAAAATTAAGTTTGCCTTGAAAGTCAAAGAATACTAAATCAACTGATACTGTATGATAATGGGGCTGAGTTTGAGGAGAATTAAAGGAAATGTTAAATGGTACACATCTCAGATTCAAGCTCTTATTCAGGTTTTAATGCAAACATACAGTGTGGGTGGCTTTTCTGTATATAGAACAAGGGATTGAACTAGTTTAGCATTATAATGAATATTAAATACTCTCACTTCCCAAATTTTGTCAGTTTATCGTGGGTATCTTATCCTACCAAATCTTTAACATATATACTTTCTGTTACTTTAAGCTCCAACACACTTAGAGAAAGAACTCATATTTCCAAAACATATTTTACACTATTCTTCTATGGAACATGTTTGCTTCAAGTCAAGAGCAAAGGCTGTTATGATTACAAGCACCTCCAAAATAGATGGGTTTTCTAGGCTTTCTGACTCTAAGGAGAAGAGAGCAGAGACATTTGGAGTTAAAATAACCTTTTGAAGTTCCTCAGAGACCAAAATTTCTAATGCAGAGATTGACACAGCCAACAGCTGCAGCTTCAAAGTCTATACCACTTAAGGAGAGAGCCTGATGCAGGAGAAACAAGTTTTTTCTCCACTGTGCATTCTCTACATTTCCTTCTTAAATTGCTATTAATGAAAAAAGAAACTGGCCTTCTATTATGAATTGATCTCCCAAGTTTCCTGTTATATAGCTCAACCAATACATATTCATGAAAGATATTACTCAAATGATATAGTAACAATGCCCATAAACTTAGAAAAGTAATTGTAACATCACCTTTTTCCCATAGTTCTGTAATGAATTAAACATTAGGAAAGAGAATATGACAAGGCTGAATAATCTCCCCTTATTTATTTAACCTATATGTTGAATATATATTAAGAAAACTGGTCTGGAAGAAGATAAGTTTGATTTAAAAGTTGAAGAAGGAAAATCAATAACCTGCATTATGCTGATGGCACTAAGGATCTACAAAACCTAGTACTAAAGGTCAAAATGTATAGTGGAAAATATGAAGCAAGATTTGATTAAGATCAAAGTAATAGTAACAAGTAGACAATCAGTCTTAGAAATGACAATTAAGAAATCAACATGGGGGATAGTTTCTATTTTTTAGGAACAATTTCAAAACAAGGAACCAGTCAAGAAAAAGACCCTAGACAAGCATTTGGTAGACCAGTCATAAAAGACTTGGAAAAGATAATCAAATGTTGGGCTGGGCGTATGAAGATCAGAATGCAAGCTATGGTATTCCCTGTGACATCCTATGGAAATGAAAAATGGATGTCATAGAAGGAAGATAAGAACATTTGTACCTTTGTACTTTGATGTTGGAGAAAACTGCTGAGAATAGTCATATAAACATGCAAATGCTTCATTGAACAATTCAACTCAGAGTTGGCTTCTCACAAGAGTCCCACATGACCAGGCTCAAATTATCCTTCTCTATAAATAGTTAAGAAAGATGTAGCTTTCTCAAGAAGATTCTAATGTTGGGGAAATGAAAGGAAAAAGAAGAGGATGACCAGCAGAATGGGAGATAGACTCTATTGCAGTGGCAATGAGTGTGCCATTGGAAGACCTGAAAGACGAGATTAGGGTTTGATTGTCATAGAGAAAATCTATCTATGTAGTTGCTAGAAGTAAAAAAAATGACTTGATGGCACATAATAAATAAATTACATTATAAAAACAGAAAAATGGTTGCACCACTATAATATTACCCAAATTCATTGAATAAGATATTCTAAGGAACCATCACAATTGCTTTGCGATATAAGCTATTTTGACATACATTAAAATCCCTTTTTATAATTATTCTACTTAACAGTAGGAACTATTTGAATGAGTTGCAAAAAAACTTTTTTGTTTTGACAGCTCCTATTTACACTTCAAAATCATTTCCTAGGCTTAATTTAAGCTTGGGTAGATTTAAAATTTCATATAACAATATATATAGACTTTGTGATGCAAGATATAAATTTTTTTAGTGATTCCAGTGATCAAATGATTAAAAAGTCTTTTTTTAAATGATTGGTTATTTTTTCAGGATGATTGAGACAAATTTAAAGCTCTTGATTTTGCAAACACATTATATATATATATATATATATATATATATATATATATATATATATGTGTGTGTGTGTGTGTGTGTGTGTGTGTGTGTGTGTGTATGTATGTATATATATGTATATATATATGTATGTGTATATATATATATATATATGTATGTGTATATATATATATATATATATATATATATATATATATATATATATATATATATATAATCTCCATCTCCATCTCCATCTCCATCTCCATCTCCATCTCCATCTCCATCTCCATATCTATCTATCTATCTATCTATCTATCTATCTATCTATCTATCTATCTATCTATCTATCATCTATCTATCTACCTACCTACCTACCTACCTACCTACCTACCTACCTACCTACATACATACATACATACATACATACATATATATATATAGAATAGAATAGAATAAGTTTATTTATAGGCCGCCCTTTTCCCTAAGGGGACTCAGGGCGGCTAACAACTTATATGGGAGGGGATACATACAGTAACATATAACATAACACGTAATTAAAAGAATAAACAACATTCATTCAGCATTCGGGTGGGGGCGAATCAAATCTTTACCCCCAGGCCTGACGGGATAGCCAGCTCTTGAGGGCTGCGCGGAAGGTCTGAAGGGTGGTGAGGGTACGAATCTCCACGGGGAGATCGTTCCAAAGGGTTGGAGCTGCTACTGAAAAGGCTCTCCTCCGGGTAGTGGCCAGCCGGCACTGGCTGGCAGATGGCACTCGGAGGAGGCCTAATCTATGAGATCTAATAGGTCTCGAGGAGGTAATTGGCAGGAGGCGGTCTCTCAAGTACCCAGATCCACTACCATGAAGGGCTTTATGGGTGGTAAGAAGCACCTTGAAGCGCACACGGAGATCAACAGGTAGCCAGCGCAGCTCACGGAGGATAGGTGTTATGTGGGCGAACCGAGGTGCACCCACAATCACTCGTGCGGCCGCATTCTGGACTAGCTGAAGCCGCCAGATGCTCTTCAAGGGCAGCCCCATGTAGAG